>NC_068429.1:30475253-30546278 GCF_023373465.1 Oncorhynchus keta
GGTGTGTTAATGATGGGGTGTTGTGGTAAAGATGGGGTATTGTACTGTGTTAATGATGAGGTATTGTACTGTGTTAATGATGGGGTGTTGTGGTAAAGATGGGGTATTGTGTTGAGTTAATGATGGGGTATTGTGTTGTGTTAATGATGGGGTGTTGTGTTAATGGTGGGGTATTGTACTGTGTTAATGATGGGGTATTGTGTTGAGTTAATGATGGGGTATTGTGTTGTGTTAATGGTGGGGTATTGTGTTGTGTTAATGATTAGGTATTGTACTGTGTTAATGATGGGGTGTTGTGGTAAAGATGGGGTATTGTACTGTGTTAATGATGGGGTGTTGTGGTAAAGATGGGGTATTGTGTTGAGTTAATGATGGGGTATTGTGTTGTGTTAATGATGGGGTGTTGTGTTAATGATGGGGTACTGTGTTGTGTTAATGGAGAGGTGTTGTGTAAATGATGGGATTTTGTGTTGTGTTATTCATGTGTTATTGTGTTGTTTTAATGATTGGGTATTACGCATTGTGACACACATCAAGGGATTACTGCAAAATGAATACTTGGCATCCGACATTGGGCTGACTGTGTGGACGATGGAGCAGGAGAGGCCAGCAGGGGAGGCACACAATGCCAGTATCCAGAATTCAATTTATGGGTCGTGTTGATTTGAAATTAGTTTGATTGTGTGGCATTTTGTCCATCTCTTTTCCCAGGAGAGCAAATGATAATGTAGAAATTAGAAGGGAGTGAGTTCAATTCATTAGGGGATGTTGCTTTGGTTAATTCATCCTGTGACATCCATACTTCATTTTAGACATGATTAGGATTGTGTCATGGGTGTGCGTACTGGTATCGAAGTCAGGTGCAAGAGAGCAGAGAGTTGTGAACAGGCGCACACTTTATTTAGGCAGGAGAAACCAACAGACGGACGCAACTGCATCAAAACCTCCAGCAAAAAAGTACCAAGTGCAAAAACAGTCACAAAAGCTATAGTTACCAAGTAGACATACTCCGTGAAATAAACACGGAACATGGAAAACCAGCCTGACAAGTCACATAACACATAACACGAAAACAATTCCACACAAGGAGATGGGGGGAACAGAGGAATATAGATATACTGAATATACAGTGTGTATATATATATACACAAAATGATTAGGAATGTAAGCCAGGTGTGCAGGGAACAAGACAAAAGAAATGGAACAATGAAAAATGGAGTGTCGATGGCTAGAAGGCCGGTGACGTCAACCGCCGAACAAACAAGGAGAGGAGCCGACTTCGCTGGAAGTCGTGACAGATTGTCTGAAATTCACTTCTTCACCTTAAGTGCCTTCACTAAATGTATTCAGAAAGTATTCACACCCCTTTTATTTTGTTCCACATTTTTCTTTGTTACAGCCTGAATTGAAAATGGATTAAATTGCAATTATTTTTTTTGTCACTGGCGTACACATATTATCCCATAATATACATTTTTACAAATGAATTCACAATGAAAAATGTCAATGTATTGAGTCAAAAAGTATTCAACCCTTTTGTTATGGCCTAAATACATCCAGGAGTAAACATGTGCTTAACAAGTCACATAATAAGTTATATGAGCTTAAATCAATTTTTGTCCCTCTTTTTAACACAACAAAATGTGGTAAAAGTCGAGGGGTATGAGTACTTTTTGAAGGCACTGTACATTTGGAAATATGCCATTTTACACTGTGACATGCACACATACAAATGTACAGACACGCATGCATGCACACACCCTCCTCTTCACAGCTCAGTATTATTCCACACAGGGCCATGATCACTTGGCTACATAGCTGATGCCCGCTGGACTGTCCATTAATCATGCCCCAGCCGCAAACTAAGGCTCTGTGTGTAGTTAACTGACCCTCTGCCCATTCATCTCCATTTTACCTGATGTTGTTTTATTAGCTGTTGTTGTTGTCTTAGCTAGCTCTCCAAATCAACACCTGTGATTACTTTATGCCTCGCTGTATGTCTCGCTCATATGCCAATATGCCTTGTATACTGTTGTTTAGGTTAGTTATCATTGTTTTAGTTTACAATGGAGCCCCTAGTTCCATTCATTATACCTCTGATACCTCCTTTGTCCCACCTCCCACACATGCGGTGACCTCACCCATTATAACCAGCTTATCCAGAGATACAACCTTTCTTATCATCACTCAGTGCTTGGGCTTACCCCCACTGTACCCACACCTCACCATACCCCTGTCTGCACATTATGCACTGAATCTATTCTACCACGCCTTGAAATCTCCTCCTTTTATTCTTTGTCCTCAACGCTCTAGGCGACCAGTTTTAATAGCCTTTAGTCGTACCCTCATCCTATTCCTCGGGTGATGTGGATGTAAACCCAGGCCTCGGGTGTCCCCAGGCACTCTCATTCGAAAAAAACTTGGTTTCATGCATGTCAACATCAGAAGCCTCCTCCCTAAGTTTGTTTTACTCACTGCTTTAGCACACTTCGCCAACCCTTGCTGTGTCTGAATCCTGGCTTAGGAAGGCCACCAACTATTCTGAGATTTCCATACCCAGCTACAACATTTTCCGTCAAGATAGAACTGCCACAGGGGGAGGAGTTAGCCTGCAAAGTTCTGTCATACTTTCCAGGTCTATACCCAAACAGTTTGAACTTCTAATTTTTTTAATTAACCTCTCCAGAAATAAGTCTCTCACTGTTGCCGCCTGCTATCGACCCCCCTCTGCTCCCAGCTGTGCCCTGGACACCATTTGTGAATTGATCGCCCCCCATCTAGCTTCAGAGTTCGTTCGGTTAGTTGACCTAAACTGGGATATGCTTAACACCCCGGCAGTCCTACAATCTAAGCTAGATGCCTTCAATCTCACACAAATCATCAGGAACCCCACCAGGTACAACCCTAGATGCGTAAACATGGGCACCCTCATAGACATTATCCTGACCAACATGCCCTCCAAATACACCTCCGCTGTTTTCAATCAAACGACCACCCCTCATCACTGTCAAACGCTCCCTATAACACTTCTGAGAGCAGGCCTTTCTAATCGACCTGGCACGGGTATCCTGGAAGGATATTGACCTCATCCCGTCAGTCGAAGATGCCTGGTCATTCTTTAAAAGTAATTTCCTCACCATCTTCGATAAGCATGCCCCGTTCAAAAAATGCAGAACTAAGAACAGATACAGTATAGCCCTTGGTTCACTCCAGACCTGACTGCCCTTGACCAGCACAAAAACAACATGTGGCGGATTGCCAAAGCATCAAATAGTCCTCACGATATGCAGCTGTTCAGGTAAGTCAGGAACCAATACACGCAGTCAGTCAGGTAAGCAAAGGCTAGCATTTTCAAACAGAAATTCGCATCCTGTAGCTCTAACTCCAAAAAGTTTTGGGACACTGTAAAGTCCATGGAGAACAAGAGCACCTCCTCCCAGCTTCCCACTACAATGAGGCTAGGAAACACGGTCACCACTGATAAATCCATGATTATCAAACATTTCAATAAGCATTTCTCAACGGCTGGCCATGCCTTCCTCCTATCTACTCCAACCCCGGCCAACAGCTCCGCCCCCCGCAGCTACTCACCCAAGCCTCTCCAGCTTCTCCTTCACCCATACCCAGATAGCAGATTTTCTGAAAGAGCTGCAAAACCTGGACCAGTACAAATCAGCTGGGCTAGACAATCTGGACCCTCTCTTTCTAAAACTATCCGCCGCCATTGTTGCAAGCCCTATTACCAGCCTGTTCAACCTCTGTTTCGTATCGTCCGAGATCCCTAAAGATTGGAAAGCTGCTGCGGTCATCCCCCCTCTTCGAAGTGGGTGACACCCTAGACCCAAACTGTTACAGACCTATATCCATCCTGCCCTGCCTATCTAAAGTCTTCGAAAGCCAAGTTAATAAACAGATCAGTGACCATTTCGAATCCCACCGTACCTTCTCCGCTATGCAATCCGGCTTCCGAGCCGGTCACGGGTGCACCTCAGCCACGCTCAAGGTATTAAAAGATATCATAACCGCCATCGAGAAAAGACAGTACTGTGCAGCCGTCTTCATCGACCTGGCCAAGGCTTTCGACTCTGTCAATCACCATATTCTTATCGGCAGACTCAATAGCCTTGGTTTTTCTGACGACTGCCTCGCCTGGTTCACCAACTACTTTGCAGACAGAGTTCAGTGTGACAAATCGGAGGGCATGTTTTCCGGTCCTCTGGCAGTCTCTATGGGGGTACAACAGGGTTCAATTCTCGGGCCGACTATTTTCTCTGTATGTATCAATGATGTCGCTCTTGCTGCGGGTGATCCACCTCTACGCAGACGACACCCTTCTATATTCTTCTGGCCCTTCCTTGGACACTGTGCTAACTATCCTCCAAACAAGCTTCAATGCCATGCAACACTCATTCCGAGGCCTTCAACTGGTCTTAAACGCTAGTAAAACCAAATGCATGCTTTTCAACCGTTTGCTGCCCGCACCCGCCCGACTAGCATCATCACCCTGGACGGTTCCGACCTAGAATATGCGGACAACTATAAATACCTAGGTGTCTGGCTAGACTGTAAACTCTCCTTCCAGACTCATATTAAACATCTCCAATCCAAAATCAAATCTAGAATCAGCTTTCTATTTCGCAACAAAGCCTCCTTCACTCACACGGCCAAAATTACCCTCATAAAACTGGCTATACTACCGATCCTCGACTTCGGTGATGTCATCTACAAAATAGCTTCCAATACTCTACTCAGCAAACTGGATGCAATCTATCACAGTGCCATCCGTTTTGTTACCAAAGCACCTTATACCACCCACCACTGCGACCTGTATGCTCTCGTCGGCTGGCCCTAGCTACATATTCGTCGCCAGACCCACTGGCTCCAGGTTATCTACAAGCCTCTGCTAGGTAAAGCTCTCCCTTATCTCAGTTCACTGGTCACGATAACAACACCCACCCGTAGCACACGTTCCAGCAGGTATATCTCACTGATCATCCCCAAAGCCAACACCCCATTTGGCCGCCTTTCCTTCCAGTTCTCTGCTGCCAGTGACTGGAACAAATTGCAAAAATCACTGAAGTTGGAGACTTTTATTTCCCTCACCAACTTTAAACATCAACTATCTGAGCAGCTCACCGATCACTGCAGCTGTACATAGTCCATCTGTAAATTGCCCACCCAATCTATCTACCTCATCCACATACTGTTTTTATTTAATTTACTTTTCTGCTCTTTTGCACACCAGTATCTCTACTTGCACATCATCATCTGCTCATTTATCACTCCAGTTTTAATCAGCTAAATTGTAATTATTCGCTCCTATGTCCTATCTATTGCCTACCTCCTCATGCCTTTTGCACACACTGTATATAGACATTCTTTTCTCGACTGTGTCATTGACTTGTTTGTGTTATTGGCTTGTTTATTGTTTACTGCATGTGTAACTCTGTGTTGTTGTCTGTGTCACACTGCTTTGCTTTATCTTGGCCAGGTCGCAGTTGCAAATGAGAACTTGTTCTCAACTAGCCTACCTGGATAAATAAAGGTGAAATAAAAAAATAAAGATGACAGGGCTGTTTGTAGGTTTTTGTGTTGGCCTGCAGCCAAAAAGCACTACATTATTAAGAGGCCTGCTTTATTATTATGAAGATAACGACATATGGTAAATACAACCCTGTTTGTTTGTTTTCCTCAATAACCCCCAAGATATGAGACAGCAGATATGTCAAACTGAAACGAAAGAAGAAGTCAAGCCACTAATAAATAGACAGAGACATGTGCTGAGAATTATGTTCGGTGTATATATTGGTTATGTGGGGGAAATAGAGTAGGAGAGGGAAATAAATTGAAAAAATATATAAACACAACATGCAACAAAGATTGTACTGAGTTAGAGTTCATTCAGGGTATTTGGAAAGTATTCAGACCTTTTAACTTTTTCGATATTTTGTTACGTTACAGCGTTATTCTAAAATTGATGAAATTGTTTTTTTTCTTTCATCAATCTACACACAATACCTTATAATGACAAAGCAAAAACAGGTTTTTAAAAATATTTGTGCATTTTATTAAAAATAAAAACATTGAAATATTACGTTTACATAAGTATTAATATAGTTTTAAAGCCTCAACTTTTCATGGGTATGACACTACAAGCTTGGCACACGAGTATTTGGGGAGTTTCTCCCATTCTTCTCTGCAGATCCTCTTAAGTTCTGTCAGGTTGGCTGGAGAGTGTTTCTGTGCAGCTATTTAAAGGTCTCTCCAGAAATGTTCGATCGGGTTCAAGTCCGAGTTCTGGCTGGACCACTCAAGGACATTCAGAGACTTGTCCCGAAGCCACTCCTGTGTTGTCTTGGCTGTATACTTAGGGTTGTTGTCCTGTTGGAAGGTGAACCTTTACCCCAGTCTGAGGTCCTGAGCGCTCTGGAGCAGGTTTTCATCAAGGATCGCTCCGTTCATCTTTGCCTCAACCCTGATTAGTCTCCCAGTCCCTGCCGCTGAAAAATAGTGCTGCCACCACCATGCTTCACGGTAGGGATGGTGGCAGGTTTCCTCCAAACGTGACGCTTGGCATTCAGGCCAAAGAGTTCAATCCTGGTTTCATCAGACCAGAGAATCTTGTTTCTCATGGTCTGAGAGTACTTATGTACGTTTTGGCAAACTGCAAGTGGGTTGTCGTGTGCCTTTTACTGAGGAGTGGCTTCCTTCTGGCCACTCTACCATAAAGGCCTGATTGGTGGTGTGCTGCAAAGATGGTTGTCCTTCTGGAAGGTTCTCCCATCTTCTCTGAGGAAATCTAGAGCTCTGTCAGAGTGACCATCGGGTTCTTGGACACCTCCCTGACCAAGGCCCTTTTCCCCCGATTGCTCATTTTGACCAGGTGGCAAACTATAGGAAGAGTCTTGGTGGTTCCAAAGTTCTTCCATTTGAGGCCACTGTGTTCTAGGGGACCTTCAATGCTGCAGAAATGTGGTACTCTTCCCAAGATCTGTGCCTCAACACAATCCTGTTTTGGAGCTCCACGGACAATTCCTTCGACCTCATGGCTTGGTGTTTGCTCTGACATGCACTGTCAACTGTGTACAGTCATGCCAAATGTTTTGAGAATGACACAAATATACATTTTCACAAAATCTGCTGCCTCAGTTTGTATGATGGCAATTTGCATATACTCCAGAATGTTATGAAGAGTGATCAGATGAATTGGAATTAATTGCAAAGTCCCCCTTTACCATACAAGTGAACTGAATCCCCTAAAAACATTTCCACTGCATTTCAGCCCTTCCACAAAAGGACCAGCTGACATCATGTCAGTGATTCTCTCGTTAACACAGGTGTGAGTGTTGATGAGGACAAGGCTGGTGATCACCCTGTCATGCTGATTGAGATCGAATAACAGACTGGCAGCTTCAAAAGGAGGGTGGTGCTTGGAATCATTGTTCTTCCTCTGTCAATCATGGTTACCTGCAAGGAAACACGTGCTGTCATCACTGCTTTGCACAAAAAGGGCTTCACAGGCAAGGATATTGCTGCCAGTAAGATTGCACCTAAATCAACCATTTATCGGATCATCAAGAACTTCAAGGAGAGTGTTTCAATTGTTGTCAAGAAGGCTTCAGGTTGCCCAAGTTGATTCAGATTCAGCTGCGGGATCGGGGCACCACCAGTAGAGAGCTTGCTCAGGAATGACAGCAGGCAGGTGTGAGTGCATCTGCATGCACAGTGAGGCGAAGACTTTTGGAGGATGGCCTGTTGTCAAGAAGGGCAACAAAGAAGAAGCCACTTCTCTCCAGGAAAAACATCAGGGACAGACTGATATTCTGCAAAAGGTACAGGGATTGGACTGCTGAGGACTGGGGTAAAGTCATTTTCTCTGATGAATCCCCTTTCCGATTGTTTGGGGCATCCGGAAAAAAGCTTGTCCGGAGAATACAAGGTGAGCGCTTACCATCAGTCCTGTATCATGCCAACAGTAAAGCATCATGAGACCATTCATGTGTGGGGTTGCTTCTCAGCCAAGGGAGTGGGCTCACTCACAATTTTGCCTAAGAACACAGACATGAATAAAGAATGGTACCAACACATCCTCCGAGAGCAATGGCCAGAAAACTCCCCAGACCTTAATCCCATTGAGAACTTGTAGTCAATCCTCAAGAGGCGGGTGGACAAACAAAAACCCACAAATTCTGACAAACTCCAAGCATTGATTATGCAATAATGGGCTGCCATACGTCAGGATGTGGCCCAGAAGTTAATTGACAGCATGCCAGGGCGGATTGCAGAGATCTTGAAAAAGAAGGGTCAACACTGCAAATATTGACTTCATGTAATTGTCAATAAAAGCCTTTGACACTTATATGTTTTACTAAATATGCTAACATTTCTTAAAAACCTGTTTTTGTTTTAATACATTTTAGAATAACCCTGTAACGTAACAAAATGTGGAAAAAGTGAAGAGGTCTGAATACTTTCCAAATGCACTGTATAATGAAATAAGTCATTTGAAATAAATATATTTGGCCCAAATGTATGTATTTCACATGACTGGAAATACAGATATGCATATGTTGGTCACAGATGCATAAAAAAGGTAGGGGTATGGATCAGAAAACCAGTCAGTATCTTGTGTGACCACCATTTGTCTCATTCAGTGCGACACATCTTTGATCAGGCTGTTGATTGTGGCCTGAGGAATGTTGTCCCACTCCTCTTCAACGGCTGTGCAAAGTTGCTAGATATTGGCGGGAACTGGAACACTCTGTCGTACGCATCGATACTGAGCATCCCACACATGCTCAATGGGTGACATGTCTGGTGAGTATGCAGGCAATTGAAGAACTGGGACATTTTCAGCTTCCAGGAATTGTGTACAGATCCTTGTGATATGGGGTCATGCACCATGCTGAAACATGAGGTGAGGGCAGCGGATGAATGGCACAACAATGAACCTCAGGATCTCATCACGGTATCTCTGCATTCAAATTGACATCGATAAAATGCAATTGTTTTTGTTGTCCATAGCTTACTCCTGCCCATACCATAACCCCACTGACACAATGGGGCACTCTGTTCACAACATTGACATCGGCAAACCGCTCGCTCACACAATGCTATATACGCTGTCTGCCTTCTGCCCGGTACAGTTATTTTCATCCATGAACCGCACACTTCTCCAGTGTGCCAGTGATCATCGAAGGTGAGAATTTGCCCTCTGAAGTCGGTTACGACACCGAATTGCAGTCAGGTCAAACCCTGGTGAGGATGACGAGTATGCAGATGAGCTACCCTGAGATGTTTTCTGACAGTTTGTGCAGAAATTATTTGGTTGTGCAAACACATAGTTTCATCAGCTGTCCGGGTGGCTGGTCTCTGACGATCCTGCAGGTGAAGAAGCCGAATGTGAAGGTCCTGGGCTGGAGTGGTTACATGTGGTTTGCGGTTGTGAGGCTGGTTGGATGTACTGCCAAATTCTCTAAAACAATGTTGGAGGCGGCTTATGGTAGAGAAATTAACATTCAATTCTCTGGCTGCAGCTCTCATGGACATTCCTGCAGTGAGAAATCTGTGACATTGTGTTGTGTGATAAAACTGCACATTTAAGAGTGGCCTTTAATTGTCCCCAGTACAAGGTGCACCTGTGCAATGATCATGCTGTTTAATCAGCTTCTTGAAATATCACACCTGTCAGGTGGATGGATTATGAAACATGGGACCAACACTTTATATGTTGCGTTTATTTTTGTTCAGTGTAGTTATATCAGTGGTTGTAAACATATAGAGGCAGTGGTTGTAAATAAAGCTGTAATGTATGTTGCCATTGCATCTGTGTTCATTTAATTGAAGACGTTGAACAATTAATGAGCAAACATATTGTTAGGGGGCTTTTGGTGCCTGTTTCCCCTCTCTTTAATGTGTCATATAAGATTATGCCTAAATTGCCTTGCATTGTTGCCGAAATCATTAAATAAAAAAGGCAGAGATAGTATTTCTTTGTCTCTGTGTAAAATGAGATGGAGCTGATCACTGTGTATTTTCTTCTCGAAAACACATGTAGATTTGCACAGTAATATAATGAGAAGTTTTGCAAGGAATTGACAGAATAACTTGAGTGACCACAAAAATCATCCAAAACGTAGGAGAAGATGTGACAGTGTATAAGAAAGACACAATAATAGGCCATTACTCCACAACCCCTGGTCATCTCACCAATCTGCTGCTGGGAGAGTGAGAGAGAGAGAGACTGACTTTTGGTCCAAGCCTAAACCACACAAATAACAGCACTGGACACTATGGAACACAGGGCTTTTACTGTCTTACCATAGAATATACAAGGTATGTGTTCAGCTGCTTCAGAAATACAGATATGTGACTCGTTTCAGGAAACTTGGCGTATGTTATTACTGCATTGTCGGAACTAGAAGCACAAGCGTTTCGCTACACTCGCATTAACATCTGCTAACCATGTGTATGTGACAAATTTGATTTGATTTGATTTGATGTCACTAGTTCACAGGAATGGCCTTTGAACGTAAACATTTATTTTTTGATCAAAATGTTTTTTTTTGCCAGAAATGCCTTCTGAAACATGTGATCTTTCATACGCCTTAATAACAAACTTGAATTACATCCATAAATACGAATACAATTGTTAAATTGCGAGCCTAGTTAGTTTATACATGGAAAAATAAAGGAACCTTGGATGGGCTGGACATGAGTTTGGATTGGTCTGCCATGTAGCCTGAGCTGTTCAGTATGTGTTTACAGTTTTTTTCTACCTGTGCTGTTTTTGAAAGTTATAACATTAGCCATCAAGAACTATTAAGTTTTTCTACTTTTCTAAACAACATTGATACCCTGAATTTAGCAGGCACTATCGACAGATCAGTTGGAAAAAGTGATGGGCTACTTGTTGCACACGTCACGGTCAGTGTGAACCAGAGTGAATATGAAATATTTTTCAGTTTTTTGATCTTGATCCTATGCAAGTAAACACTTCATTGTACCGTTTACACCTTCTGTATCCTCTGCATGTGACAGATAGACTTAGATTTTATTTGATACAGCATGTGTTTGCCACATTCCCTCAGAAGTGAATCCTTAAAGAGATGGGTGGGGCTTAGGCTTAAGAGGGAAATAAGAGCTCTCCAGTAGGTGTACCATTATATTCAAGGGACATTTTTATCAAAAGTGGGGTTACAAGTTGATCAACTTTCAAAGCAGAATTACTTTCCCATTTTTCCCCTACTTTTATCCAATGTAAAAAAACACAATTTAAAATGTTTCTTCTTAACGAGGCAGTCGGTCACATATTATCATCGATAGTCCCATCCACCGAACTACCAGGTGTTACACAGGGAAGAGACTCGGGCGTATGCTGATTTGGTATGGATCTGAACCCACACCATTAAGTTATTCAAAACAGGAATATTTGGCTAGACATTCAAAAGGAAATTATCTCAACAGAGACAATTGTCCTCCTATATTCCCAATAGAATCACCATGATGGAGAAATGAACCCCAAAACACCTCTGGGCCCTTAATAACACTTGTCTGGTCGTTTATCAGTACCCCAGACAGTTTTAGGTCCATTTCTTGAGTATTTAGATGTAGGTAATAAGCATGATTCTACCCCCGCCTTCCTCATAGAAACCCCATGCAACATCAAAGTCCATCATAAATACCCCCCAAACACAATGCTCTGCCCTCACATGACCATAATAGTCCTTGTAATGACTTTCTCTGCAGACACGGCAGAGAATGGAACCAGCATATTCCGATAATGGAGGTAGAACATCAAATTGAAGAAGATGGCATTTGTGTAACTAAACACTCCGATTTCTTGTCTCTCGTCAAACCTGCTGTGTTGGAGATCTTCAGAATGGCCAGGATCAACTGGAAACAATGTGCCACAGCTTTTGGTTGAAATGAAAGCTCTCGGAAGTGTTTTGGCTAATATTACTCACAGGATTTTATGTTACTCTCTAAGATTAAACTAAATAGCCTACCTAATGACACCCTTCCAACTGAATTTTCAAATATCCTGCCTACACCCAATAATGTAACTGGCTACTGTAGTCCCCTTCAAGTTTGTCTGACAACGATAACTTGCTGGCTAGTAAGCAGTGCCTAGAACGTGTGGAAACGTGCCATAGTAATAGAATGTATGGGACGTGCACTTCACAATCTGGGTGTAAATAAACAAGAATGTATATTACCAAACAGTGTGAAGTATAAAGTCAGTAGTTGTAGTAGAGAAGAACATGTTGCTTGCAATTGCCAGTCTAGCTTTTATACCAATGATATCCTAATTTGCCTTTAAACACACACACAAGAGGAAGAAAAACAGCCTCAAACCTGACCACTAACATAATTTGAACAATGAGAGCCATCAACAGTATTGCGGTAACCGAAAGGTTGAAGATTTAAATCCCTGAGCCGACAAGGTGAAACATCAGTCAACGTGTACATGAGCAAGGCAATTAATCCTAACTGCTCCTGTTAGTCGCTCTGGATAATAGCCTTTGCTAAATTACTTAAATGTAAATGTATGTGCCATCATCAATACGGCTTATAAATGAATATGCTTAATGAACCCTGAGCCTCTTCTATATTATGTTGTTTAGGCCTAGGCTTATTTGATTTATTGATTGTTGTATATATAACATTGTCATGTATTTATTTTCTGTCTCTCTGGACAATACAGCCTGGTCTCTTATTGGGTCACCCTAGAGTGAATGCTGAGGGGAGAACATCTAATTCAATGGCAACGACAGGTACTCCTAGCCTCTATGTTGGCAGAAATTACATCTAACTACCCTGACCCCAACAGCAGTCACATAAGATTCCAGGAAGTCGAAGAGGCACATAGCGCACCAGACAATCTGCAAACAGTAGATATCTGATTTCCGAGTCCAAAAGGGTGAGGCCCGGGTCCTGCAGACTGTTCTAGTACCCTCGCCTACTTCAATTGTATACAGTGGGGCACAAAAGTATTTAGTCAGCCACCAATTGTGCAAGTTCTCCCACTTAAAAAGATGAGAGAGGCCTGTAGTTCATCATAGGTACACTTCAACTATGACAGACAAAATGAGAGAAAAAAATCCAGAAAATCACATTGGAGGATTTTTTATGAATTTATTTGCAAATTATGGTGGAAAATAAGTATTTGATCACTGTTAGAGGAAATTATGGTTGAAATGACTAATTATGTATACATTCCAATCAGAACTGACTAGTCCAAATGCTATAATGTACTGTACATATGAATTTTCTCTCTTGCTCCCATTCCCAATTGTATATAATGTAGTCAGGAGTTTAGTAACAATCAAGGTCTGTTCCTTAGTTCATTCATTTGTACAATCTCCAGGTGGCAGGAACGGCCGATCTCCAGACTGTCTAAGAATGCTGATTTATACTGACTGACCTTGACTTCGTGCTGATAACGTGAAGGCTTGAGAGCTAGGGGGCCCCTCTACTGGTGAAATAGATAGAACGTTTAGAAAACGCTGACGTCATTTTCAGTTTATAACCTGTGGAAATATGTGTATGTGGCAGTACTCTCTGGAATTAAACACTGTTACCTTTGGCTTTTAAGACTGGTCTCAATCTACTTCATGCATAATTAATGAACTTACAAATCATTAATGAATTAGAATGAGTGCGAATTTGGTTTTGGCTACAAAACATACAGGAATTTAGAAATTCCACTAACAGTCACCTACAAACAAGCAAGATTTCTGGCTCTCACAGACCTGTAACTTCTTCTTTAAGAGGCTCCTCTGTCCTCCACTCATTACCTGTATTAATGGCACCTGTTTGAACTTGTTATCAGTATAAAAGACACCTGTCCACAACCTCAAACAGTCACACTCCAAACTCCACTATGGCCAAGACCAAAGAGCTGTCAAAGGACACCAGAAACAAAATTGTAGACCTGCACCAGGCTGGGAAGACTGAATCTGCAATAGGTAAGCAGCTTGGTTTGAAGAAATCAACTGTGGGAGCAATTATTGGGAAATGGAAGACATACAAGACCACTGATAATCTCCCTCGATCTGGGGCTCCACGCAAGATCTCACACCGTGGGGTCAAAATGATCACAAGAACAGTGAGCAAAAATCCCAGAACCACACGTGGGGACCTAGTGAATGACCTGCAGAGAGCTGGGACCAAAGTAACAAAGCCTACCCTCAGTAACACACTACACCGCCAGGGACTCAAATCCTGCAGTGCCAGATGTGTCCCCCTGCTTAAGCCAGTACATGTCCAGGCCCGTCTGAAGTTTGCTAGAGAGCATTTGGATGATCCAGAAGAAGATTGGGAGAATGTGATATGGTCAGATGAAACCAAAATATTACTTTTTGGTAAAAACTAAATTTGTCGTATTTGGAGGACAAAGAATGCCGAGTTGCATCCAAAGAACACCATATCTACTGTGAAGCATGGGGGTGGAAACATCATGCTTTGGGGCTGTTTTTCTGCAAAGGGACCAGGACGACTGATCCGTGTAAAGGAAAGAATGAATTTGGCCATGTATTGTGAGATTTTGAGTGAAAACCTCCTTCCATCAGCAAGGGCATTGAAGATGAAACGTGGCTGGGGCTTTCAGCATGACAATGATCTCAAACACACCGCCCGGGCAATGAATGAGTGACTTCGCAAGAAGCATTTCAAGGTCCTGGAGTGGCCTAGCCAAACTTTTGTTATTGACCAAATACTTATTTTCCACCATAATTTTCTGGATTTTAGTTGAAGTGTACCTATGATGAAAATTACAGGCCTCTCTCATCTTTTTAAGTGGGAGAACTTGCACAATTGGTGGCTGACTAAATACTTTTTTGCCCCACTGTATACAATTGAAGTCGGAAGTTTACATAACCCTTATTAAATACATTTTAACTCAGTTTTACACAATTCCTGACATTTAGTTCCAGTAAAAAGTCCCTCTCTTAGGTCAGTTAGGATCACCACTTTATTTTAAGAATGTGAAATGTCAGAATAATAGTAGAGAGTGTAACGGGGTGAGTGACTGGTTGCCGGGAAGTCAGGCGCAGGAGAGCAGAGATGGGTGATAACAGGAGAACTTCAATATAAGCCAAAGGCACAGGTGAGGCAGCACAAAGCACAACCACGGTAACATGAACCGGATTAAACAAAACAAATAAACCTAGGTTTGAAACAAACCTAGCGCAAGCCAGCCTGTAGCGTAACATCCTACACAAAGAACAATTCCACACACAGACATGGGGGAAACAGAGGGTAATATACATTTAGTCTGATGAGGGAATGTGAACCAGGTGTGCAGGAAAACAAGACAAAACAAATGGAAAATGAAAGGTGGAGCGGCGATGGTTAGAAGACCGGTGACGTCGACCGCCGAACGCCACCTGAACAAGGAGAGGGATCGACTTCGGAAGAAGTCGTGACAGAGAGAATGATTTCTTTCAGCTTTTATTTCTTTAATCACATTTCCAGTGGGTCAGAAGAATACATTCACTCAATTAGTATTTGGTAGCATTGCTTTTAAATTGTTTAACTTGCATCAAACATTTCGGATAGCCTTCTGCAAGCTTCCCACAATAGGTTGGGTGAATTTTGGACCATTCCTCCTGACCAGGCTGGTGTAACTGAGTCAGGTTTGTAGGCCTCCTTGCTCACACACACTTTTTCAGATCTGCCCACACATTTTCTATAGGATGGAGGTCAGGGCTTTGTGATGGCCACTCCAATACCTGGACTTTGTTGCCTTTAAGCGATTTTGCCACAACTTTGGAAGTATGCTTGGGGTCATTGTCCATTTGGAAGACCCATTTTACGACCAAGCTTTTACTGATGTCTTGAGATGTCGCTTCAATTTATCCACATAATTTTCCTTACTCAGGATGCCATCTATTTTGTGAAATGCACCAGTCCTTCCTGCAGCAAAGCACCCCCACAACATGATGCTGCCACCCACGTGCTGTCACGTTCTGACCTTAGCTCTGTTATTATATATTTGTTTTAGTATGGTCAGGGCGTGAGTTGGGTGGGTTGTCTGTGTTCGTTTTTCTATCATTTGGGATTTCTGTGTTCGGCCTAGTATGGTTCTCAATCAGAGGCAGCTGTCAATCGTTGTCCCTGATTGAGAATCATACTTAAGTAGCATTTTTTACACCTGGGTTTTGTGGGTGTTTATTTTCTGTCTAGTGTGTGTTGTCACCTTACTGAACTGTTTCATTGATTCTACGTTTATTATTTTGTTCCAGTGTTCAGTTGTGTTTTTGAATAAATCAATATGGACACAATATCAGACCAGAGGATGTTTTTCCAAAAAGTATAATCTTTGTCCCCATGTTGTAAACTGTAGTCTGGCTTTCATTATGGCGGTTTTGGAGCAGTAACATCTTCCTTGCTGAGCGGCCTTTCAGGATATGTCGATGTAGGACTGTTTACTGTGGATATACTGTAGATACTTTTGTACCCATTTCCTCCAGCATCTTCTCAAGGTCCTTTTGCTGTTGTTCTGGGATTGATTTGCACTTTTCGCACCAAAGTGCGTTCATCTCTAAGAGACAGAACGCATCTCCTTCCTGAGCGGTATGACGGCTGCGTGGTCCCATGGTGTTTATACTTGCATATTATTGTTTGTACAGATGAACGTGGTACCTTCAGGCATTTCGAAATTGCTCCCAAGGATGAACCAAATTTTTTTCTTGGTCTTGGCTGATTTCTTTTGATTTCCACATCATGTCAAGCAAAGAGGCACTGAGTTTGAAGGTAGGCCTTGAAATGCATCCAAAGGTACACCTCCAATGGACTCAAATGGTGTCAATTAGCCTATGAGTAGCTTCTAAAGCCATTACATAATTTTCTGGAATGTTCCAAGCTGTTTAAAGGCATAGTCAACTTAGTGTATGTAAACTTCTGACCCACTGGAATTGTGATACAGTGAATTTTAAGTTAAATAATCTGACTGTAAACAATTGTTGGAAAAATGACTTGTGTCATGCACAAAGTAGATGTCCTAACCGACTTGCCAGAACTATAGTTTTCTAACATGACATTTGTGGAGTGGTTGCAAAACAAGTATTAATGGCTCCCACCTAAGTGTATGTAAACTTCCCACTTCAATGGTATACAAAAGACTTTGAAAACTTTCCAAAACAACAAACCTCGTTCCGCGTTTAAATCTTGGCTCGCAGGAAGGTTCCTGCCTTTTCTGTGGCTAAACCAGCTAGGCTCGTAATTTAAAATTGTATTCATATTTACAGATGAAATAGAAGTTTGTTATTAAGGCACATGTTCCAGAAGGCATTTCTGACAAACACATTTTGTATAAAAAATAAGTTCAAATGCCTCTCCTGGGAAGTAGTGACGTGCGACATACGCATAGCTTCCTGAAAAAGGTTACAATTGTTATGTTTATGAGGAGTTCAGGAAGACAGGAGTGAGTGTTTCTAATGTCACTAATGGTAGGAGGTCAGTGGCAGGGATGGCTCGAGGTGTGTTTTTGTGTTTGTGTTTCTGAGAGTTGACGGAGGGGGGATTGAGTCAGGGTAATAGGCACATGCGAGGTGGAGCATGCACAGTAGCAGTAGCATTACTTATAGAGGAAATGTAATGGAAGTAGCTCCCTCCCAACACAGAGGTGGAGGAAGCTACTTCCATTACATTTCCTCTATAAGTAATAGCCTCATACTGTGCATGCTCCACCTCTCTGTCGCTCAGGCCTGTCCCTTAGTCTATAATTTGGCCAGGGAGGACTGAACAGCGGGGCACCAAGGCGGCCATCCCCCCCCCTGGAGAATCCTGTCCGTCTGGAGGAATCGGAACAAATATTCTGTTATCAGGAATTGAAGCCGGAAAAAGCAGACATGAAAGAGGTCTATTAACAAATGGATCTGATAAGCTCACTCCCTCTCAATTGACACTGTGGGGATGGAGGCTTTGATAAAGGGGACGGTTCAGGGTAATGCGCCATTCATTTTCGCCACCTCTGATTTCTCAAGCTCATTCTGGCACTCTCTCCCTTTCCTCTTTTTTCTTTCTTTCTATGTCTCTTTCTCCTTTTCATTCTTTCTCTCAATGCTGTCTTTCATTCTCTCTCATTCTCTCTCTGTCTCTCTCTCTCTGATTAGGTGATGGAACTCATAGGTCACTGTAATATGCTTTATTTTAAATGAAACTGAAAGAACCAGAGTAAATACATAATAGACCAACATCAAAGCATTCAGTCTGGTTTTCTGTTTAACTCTGCATTTGAGACTGTGAGACTAAATATGATAGAATGTTTTGTAGAGTCTACACACTCACATTCTACACAAACACCCAAAACACCACATTATATTCCAAACCACATACTACAACATTGCCCCTGGTATTTCAGTACATTATTATTATTAGCCTTGTTAGTATGATCATCAGCAGCTTCAGCCCTCATTAAAATGTCCAGGACAGTGCAGGAGCAGTCAGAGAGTACTTCTTCAGTGCTCCTTGTCATCAAGATAAACAAGGCGTCTCATTTGTGATTTAATCATTAAGCATTGTCACCTCTCTGGCCCCACAGATGTCTACAGATTATTAAGGCCCAGTTTGCTGTCCACAAAACACACAACACCCGCAAGGAACTTGCCCATGAACTCTTAACATTCTTTATTATTTGAGTCCTTCGGACTATATCAAAACTATCAAAGTTATATTTAGTTTTATAAAGTGAATGATTGCATTCCAACTGATTTCAAATGGATTAAACTGGATTATAACAAGATTCAATAATAACCATTGTTATTAGAAGAAACCTTTCACATGTACTTACATTTACATTTACATTTAAGTCATTTAGCAGACGCTCTTATCCAGAGCGACTTACAAATTGGTGCATTCACCTTATGACATCCAGTGGAACAGCCACTTTACAATAGTGCATCTAAATCTTTTAAGGGGGGGGGATTACTTTATCCTATCCTAGGTATTCCTTAAAGAGGTGGGGTTTCAGGTGTCTCCGGAAGGTGGTGATTGACTTGTTAGTGGTCTTTCTCCAATGGATAGAGGGTATATTTGATTTAAAAAGAAATCTACCTACTAGCCCACAAAATACCTTTGGAGTGGGGATATAAACCTTTGGAGTGGGGATATAAATGGTTTTCCAAGTGTCCTGTGAATATAGCCTGATGTATGGCTCATATATTATATTTTGATGACATACACAGAAGTCAGCCTCTGATATTTCACAAAAAAATCAATATTTCTAAGTAAAGCACATGCAGGCCTTTTAGAGTACTCACAGTAAACCATCACAGGAAACTGTGTCCTACAACTAAACTCAGCAAAAAAAGAAATGTCCTCTCACTGTCAACAGCGTTTATTTTCAGCAACTTAACGTGTAAATATTTGTATGTATGAACATAACAAGATTCAACAACTGAGACATACACTGAACAAGTTCACATTTCTGTGACTAAAATAAATTTAATAATGTGTCCCTGAACAAAGGAGTTTCAAAATCTAAAGTAACAGTCAATATATGGTGTGGCCATCAACTGCATTAAGTACTGCAAGGCACCTGCAAGTTCCCAGACATTTCAGGGGGGAATGGCCCAAGTCCACACCCTCCGATCCAACAGGTCCCAGACGTGCTCAATGGGATTGAGATCCGGGAACTTCGCTGGCCATGGTAGAACACTGACATTCCTGTCTTGCAGGAAATAACACACATAACTAGCAGTATGGCTGGTGGCATTGTCATGCTGTAGGGCCATGTCAGGATGAGCCTGCAGGAAGGGTACCACATGAGGGAGGTCTTCTCTGTAACACACAGTATTGAGATTGCCTGCAATGACAACAATCACAGTCCGATGATGCTGTGACACACCGCTGCAGACTATGACGGACCCTCCACCTCCAAATCGATCCCGCTCCAGAGTACAGGCGTAACGCTCATTTCTTCGAGGATAAACGCAAATCCGACCAATACCCCTGGTGAGACAAAACCGCAAATCGTCAGTGAAGAGAACTTTTTGCCAGTTCTGTCTGGTCCAGCGAAGGTGGGTTTGTGCCCATAGGTGACATCGTTGCTGGGGATGTCTGGTGAGGACCTGCCTTATAACAGGCCTACAATCCCTCAGTCCAGCCTCTCTCAGCCTATTGTGGACAGTGTGAACACTGATGGAGGGATTGTTCGGTCCTGGTGTAACTTGGGCAGTTATTGTTGCCATCCTGTACCTGTCCCACAGGTGTGATGTTCAGATGTAATGATCCTGTGCAGGTGTTGTTATACGTGGTCTGCCACTGCGAGGATGATCAGCTGTCTGTCCTGTCTCTCTGTAGCGCTGTCTTAGGTGTCTCACAGTATGGACATTGCAATTTATTGCCCTGGCCACATCTACAGTCCTCATGCCTCCTTGCAGCATGCCTAAGGTAGATTCACGCAGATGAGCAGGGACCCTGGGGACCTTTCTTTTGGTGTTTTTCAGAGTCAGTAGAAAGGCCTCCTTAGTGTCCTAAGTTTTCATAACTGTGACCTTAATTGCCTGTTAGTGTCTTAACGACCGTTCCACAGGTGCATGTTCATTAATTGTTTATGGTTCACTGAACAAGCATGGGAAACAGTGTTTAAACCCTTTACAATGAAGATCTGTGAAGTTATTTGGATTTTTAGGAATTATCTTTGAAAGACAGTTTAGTTGCTTATTGTTACTGTAATAAAACCAAAAGAGGCATTCAAAAGTAGTCAACAATGTAAGAAGAGTTGTTAAAGTTAATTTCACTTTCAAAGAACCCCTGTTGTAGAAAGAAAACACTATTTACAGCCTAAGGCTTTGTGTGAATGATGCTAAATGTTTCTAACCAAACATCTTCCGCTGCAGCCAACAATATGAACTAAAACAAGTGAACACAACACCTGGTGACTGTTCCTCAAAACGTATCACTATGCGCCATCTGAAATGAACGAACAGGGGTCTATTTGATCCAGAAGCTTTGAAGAGGCATCTCCCTCAGTTCCCCCTTTTATCATCACAAGTGTCTCAAACACGGCGACAAGAGAGTGCTACAGGGAAAAGAAGATCAGGAATCAGAGAGCTGGGGAAAAAAGTTTCATTCAGCATTTTGATCGGTTTCACAGAAGGTGTGTGTGAGTTAAACAAGCTTCATGCGTTCCACCACCATTGTGATTGAAGACGAGGAGGAGGAGGCCTCAAGATGAGAGATAGACGATGGAGGAAGGACGCCACCATTTTTAAAAGTGATTTGGCAATTGAAAATGGTATGTTGTGAAAAATGAGGAGGTATGACAGCACCTTTGCTGAAGTTTTCATGTACCGAATAAAAATTGTATTTCCATTGCATTTTCAACTCTACTGATAGTTTTGTCACAATAACTGTTGCGTTAAATACTCTGGTCCTGGCACCTTCCCTCTAGCCAACAGCTAACAGATACAGTATGGGTAGGCTGTGTTGGGAGATTATGATGAGATTATTATGGATAAGACGGAGAATAGTTGTATTTGTCAAAAAGCAGTCAAGCATAGATCATCATGTCACCAGAATGAGACCCTCAATATCTATTGGAAAGCGACATCAAGCTCATCACGTGCACTTTCACCACCCTGTGATGTTCATCATAATGTTGTCTGTAGCCTAATAAACTGTATGGTTTCTTGACTTGTAGTGGGAGGATCAAACACCAAATTATCACGTGACTCTAAATTTACTTCCATATGATGGTTATTATATCAATTTTTGCGCATTATGGGGTTTCCACTGCCATTTTTTACAGAAACAATAAGATCCCACCATGTCAGATGAACAAATGATCTATTTCCATTTATACAATTACACCAAAACTTCCTGTTTCTATCACAGCTGCCGTGATATATTCTTATATGATATGAAATCATTTGTGTAAAAACGGGATGGAAACGTGGTTACAGTTTAATAAATGAAGGGCCCATTTATTTTCTTTACCTGTCCGATCAATCATTTTGACAATCATCTCTCAACGTCTTAATTCCTCAGCAGATGCTTGTCATAAATAACGTTATGGTCTAATCACTCTCACTTCTTCTGAAGTAAAAACTCAAAACTTCACACTCGAGTTGGAAAGTGAACACCATACATTTAATGAATGAATACACTCATTCATCAATCATTCGGGTGACATTTTGAGAGAGCGAGAGAGTGCCAGTTCCAATCTTCAGATCAGACCAGATCTGGGTAGCATTCTCAGAGCTCTGTCTTAGGAAAAGAGGAGGTCATGATGGAGGGATATCAGAGGCAGCAGGCAAACACATTAAATATCATTTCTGGTACACACAAAAAAAGTGCAATCCAGAACCTTTTTTATATTTTACCTTTATTTACCTAGGCAAGTCAGTTAAGAACAAATTATTAATTTCAATGACGGCCTTCAGCTGTCCCCATAGGAGAACCCTTTAAATAACCCTTTTTTGGTTCCAGGTAGAACCCTTTGAGTTCCATGTAGAACCCTTTACCCAGAGGGTTCTACACAGAACCCACAATAGTTCTCCTGGAACCAAAAGGAGTTCTTCCTGGAACCAAATAGGGTTCTCCTATGGAGACAGCTGAAGAACCCTTACTGTTCCTCGGCATACACATCACAGACAAACTGAATTGGTCCACTCACACAGACAGCATCGTGAAGAAGGCGCAGCAGCGCCTCTTCAACCTCAGGAGGCTGAAGAAATTCGGCTTGTCACCAAAAGCACTCACAAACTTCTACAGATGCACAATCGAGAGCATCCTGGCGGGCTGTATTACCGCCTGGTACGGCAACTGCTCCGCCCACAACCGTAAGACTCTCCAGAGGGTAGTGAGGTCTGCACAACGCATCACCGGGGGCAAACTACCTGCCCTCCAGGACACCTACACCACCCGATGTTACAGGAAGGCCATAAAGATCATCAAGGACAACAACCACCCGAGCCACTGCCTGTTCACCCCGCTATATTCCAGAAGGCGAGGTCAGTACAGGTGCATCAAAGCTGGGACCGAGAGACTGAAAAACAGCTTCTATCTCAAGGCCATCAGACTGTTAAACAGCAACCACTAACATTGAGTGGCCGCTGCCAACACACTGACTCAACTCCAGCCACTTTAATAATGAGATCTGATGCGAAATTATGTAAAATATATCACTAGCCACTTTAAACAATGCTACCTAATATAATGTTTACATACCCTACATTATTCATCTCATATGTATACGTATATACTGTACTCTATATCATCTACTGCATCCTTATGTAATACATGTATCACTAGCCACTTTAACTATGAAACTTTGTTTACATACTCATCTCATATGTATATATACTGTACTCGATACCATCTACTGTATCTTGCCTATGCTGCTCTGTACCATCACTCATTCATATATCTTTATATCTTTATGTACATATTCTTTATCCCCTTACACTGTGTATAAGACAGTAGTTTTGGAATTGTTAGTTTACTTGTTGGTTATTTCTGCATTGTCGGAACTAGAAGCACAAGCATTTCGCTACACTCGCATTAACATCTGCTAACCATGTGTATGTGACAAATACAATTGGATTTGATTTGATTTGATTTGATTTGTAGACTAGTGGAAATCCACTCCGTCTGAGAATAACCGGAGTTAGTGCAGGAGTAATACGACCATAATATAATATTCAATCTGACTCCATTATCGTGTGACTGATATAGGCCCATAAGAGTATCCGATGGGTCTAGGCAAGGTAGCAAGCCTTGCATCACCACTTTGAATACTATAAGTTACATGTGTCCAAGATAACTGTTACGCAATTATTAAGAGACAAAGAGCTAATGTATTTTGATCAATGTCTAGCATTAAATTATTGAGTTAACCTTAGCTTAGAGCTGCACAGTTAGATGCCAAGCGTAGTGTGAATAACATTTACCATTACACCATATCTCAAATAATAATTCAAGGAATATTATTCAGAAATATTAGGACTACATTTATGCAATAATAATATAATTATCAAATGGTACATACAGTGGGGAGAACAAGTATTTGATGCACTGCCGATTTTGCAGGTCTTCCTACTTACAAAGCATGTAGAGAGGTCTGTAATTTTTATCATAGGTACACTTCAACTGTGAGAGACGGAAACTAAAAAAATCCAGAAATTCACATTGTATGATTTTTAAGTAATTAATTTACATTTTATTGTTTTTGATTCTGTATCTCACAGTTGAAGTGTACGTATGATAAAAATTACAAACCTCTACATGCTTTGTAAGTAGGAAAACCTGCAAAATTGGCAGTGTATCAAATACTTGTTCTCCCCACTGTATCAGAAGTCTTCAATGTCAAAAAATACAAAATATCTCAAAGTCTAACATTGAAAAGACACACTATACTGTAACTACAGAATGCTACAACAGAAGATTGGTTTACAATGACTCCATGAACAAAGTTTAAACACATCTTTTATTTTTCCTAGAGCGCCAAATCTCAGTATCGCCCATCATCTAATTGACATCACTTTATTTGGCAAAAAACAATAAACAAAAGGGCATAAAAACACCACACGCATTCTAAGATCTAATCGACAGGAGCACTCATCTGTCTCTCCTTCCTTGAACTGACCGCCATCCGGCAGACAGAATAACACAGTATGTCTGTAAAAATAAATCCATTGCACTTACAATACTATTAAACATATCAAAATGTGCAGCTCTTTATGAAGTCTTGAAACAATACAAACACGGAAATGTAGTTCACACAGTAACATTTATTTAGTCGATTCAAGTTTTCATCTGTCTTCAGACCCCTGATAGTGTCCGTGGTCCCAGGGTTCTATGGGAATGTCCCGCTCTGGACAAAGTCACGGATAAGGTGTGTTTGACTTTTGTGATAGCCATCATATGGTCAGCCATACAGACAATACCACAAATTGTGATTGAGTTCTCATGCTGGGCCTCTGTGCCTGAGTCGCTATACGCATCTTTATCACTGGCCTTCATCATCGTTCACATTTGTTCACTCTCTCTAGTTTTCCACCACAGTACTTTTGTTTACTTTTTAGCCAGTAGTTCTGAAAGTAGCACTCATGAACCAAAAGTGGTCCCGAAAATTGCGTACTACATCCCATATGTGCAGATATGTGCACCACGTCATTGCTCTCTCTCGCTCCACAGACCTCATTTTCTCTGACACTCTTCCTGAACTCTGCCCATTTGTCTGGGACTGCTGGGGCTCATTGAGATGTGTGTGCATGCCAACAGGGAAAGGAGACTTGACTGAATTCAAATCTGTTTATCTCCTTCAAGGTTAACTTAGAGCTTTTGTCTCAGGCACACCATTTACATTTCCCTGTAACCCTGACAAATACAAACAAGTGGGAAGGAAAGGGGAGGGAGCTACTTATATTCGGTGGCTTTCAACTTTCTTTCTTGTGTGTGTGTGTGCGTACTTCCTAAGCAATGGTCCCTTTTCATGGTGTTAAGGTATTATGCATCCCCATTCCCTTTGAGATGCACAGAAAGAGCGCAGCATAGGGCTTATCTTCAGAGTTGCAACGTCCTCTTTGCATCTTTTTTTCAATCATCCCAATTTGCATCTCTTGTCTGTAATTGGTGTGAGAGAGAAGCATTCATGTGACAGTTTACAGTTGGCCCATTTCCCCCATTAGAGTACTTTTGGGTTCTCTATACTGTAAATCTGTATTCAAGTAAGTTTAAATAGGCCCTGTCTAAGTTTACTTTCAGACGTTTAAGAGGCTGGAATGTTCGTCTCAATTAAATAATGTATATAAACACTTTACATTGGTTTAATATTGTGTAATATGTAGTATTGTCTTTGTGGGTGTAATGGCATAGGATAAAATCACTGCAGGGAGTTGCATTGAAGACCATGTGAATTCATCACTAGTGACAGCAGCCATTTCTAGCAGGTTCTGTATCCATGACGAAACTCAGGGTCAAGTGATTTTTGAATGTGCAGTTATAATTTAATGAATGGGAAGCCCACTTATACATCTTCCTGATAATATCAAGCATTCCCATTAACAAGTTAAATGAATGTGGTAAGAGTACAAGCTTTCGGGAGCTACAGTTGAAGTCAGAAGATAAAAATACACCTTAGTCAAAAACATTAAAATTCAGTTTTTCACAATTCCTGACATTTAATCCTAGTAACAATTCCCTGTTTTAGGTCAGTTAGGATCACAACTTTATTTTAAGAATGTGAAATGTCAGAATAATAATA
Organism: Oncorhynchus keta; assembly: GCF_023373465.1. Lineage (NCBI taxonomy): Eukaryota > Metazoa > Chordata > Actinopteri > Salmoniformes > Salmonidae > Oncorhynchus > Oncorhynchus keta. The sequence goes on from NC_068429.1 coordinate 30,501,469, forward strand.
GAGAGAATTATTTCTTTCATATTTTATTTCTTTCATCACATTCCCAGTGGGTCAAACGTTTGCATACACTCACTTAGTATTTGGTAGCATTGCCTTTAAATTGTTTAACTTGGGTCAAATGTTTCGGGTAGCCTTCCACAAGCTTTCCACAATAAGTTGGGTGAATTTTGGCCCATTCCTCCTGACAGAGCTGGTGTAACCGAGTCAAGTTAGTAGGCCTCCTTGCTTTCGCACACTTTTTCAGTTCTGCTCACAAATTTTCTTTAGGGTTGAGGTCAGGGCTTTGTGATGGCCACTCCAATACCTGGACTTTGTTGTCCTTCAGCCATTTTGCAACAACTTTGGAAGTATGCTTGGGGCCATTGTCCATTTTGGGAGATCCATTTGCGACCAAGCTTTAACTTCCTGACTGATGTCTTGAGATGTTGCTTCAATATATCCACGTCATTTTCCTCCCTCATGATGCCATCTACTTTGTGAAGTGCACCAGTCCCTCCTGCAGCAAAACACCCGCATAACATGATGTCGCCACCCCCAAGCTTCAAGGTTAGGATGGTGCTCTTCAGCTTGCAAGTCTCCCCCTTTTTCCTCCAAACATAATGATGTTCATTATGGCCAAACAGTTCTATTTTTGTTTCATCAGACCAGAGGATAATTCTCCAAAAAGTACGATCTTTGTCCTCATGTGCAGTTGGAATCCGCAGTCTGGATTTTTTATGGTGGTTTTGGAGCAGTGGCTTCTTCCTTGCTGAGTGGCCTTTCAGGTTATGTCGATATAGGACTCCTTTTACTGTGGATATAGATACTGTTGTACCTGTTTCCTCCAGCATCTTCACAAGGTCCTTTGCTGTTGTTCTGTGATTGATTTGCACTTTCTCACAGCAGTACGTTAATCTCTAGGAGACAGAACAGGTCTCCTTCATGAGCGGTATGATGAATGCGTGGTCCCATGGTGTTTATACTTGCATACTATTGGTTGTACAGATGAGCGTGGAAACTTCAGGCATTTGGAAATTGCTCCAAAGGATGAACCAGACTTTTGGAGGTCTACAATTTTTTTTCTGAGGTCTTGGCTGATTTCCTTAGATTTTCCCATCATGTCAAGCAAAGAGGCACTGCGTTTGAAGGTAGGCCTTTAACCTCTCTGCGCACAGAACCCGGGATGAAATTCGACAACATACGGTGATCGCTACATAAATAGTCATATTAAACATTCATGAAAATACAAGTGTCTCACATGTTTCGAAAGTGTAGAATCTTGCTAATCCCAACTGCATTGTCAGATTTCAAAAAGGATTTACTGCGAAAGAATACGATGTGATTATCTGAGGATAGAGCCCCCCAACCATTTCAACCAGCACAGGCGTAAGAAAATCACAAACTGCAATAAAATAAATTGTTTACCTTTGACGATCGTCCTCTGTTTGCAATCCCAATGCTCATTGTTACACAATGAATGGTCTTTTGTTTGATGAAATCCATTTATATAGCCTAACACTAATCATTTTGTGAACCGCTAGTCGTGAATTCCGTCTCATTCCATTTTCGACGACACATTCGATGTAAATCCACACACTAAACGTGACTTTTCCAGTCATGTTTGGTTTCATTGCAATCAACTGGTTTGTTTGTAACACAACCAAACCTGATGGGTCATTTCTCGGGACGTATTGATGGAAAGAAACCGATTTGAAGACAACAAGTAATGACATCATTGTGCACCAATGATATGACCGCTGTTTTGTTGATTGACTGTATTTTAACCCAATGACCACTGATCGTCTCAAAATATAGCTGGGTAGATAGCCATTGAGCTGAGGTAAACAGCAATATGTAATGTTCATGTGTTGGAAGACCAACCCATGTCGTAAACTCTGGCGTAAAGAGGGTCATTCGCCATTGAAGTTTCATACTGGAAGGAGCAACGCATGTTACGCACAGCGTTGTTTTGGTAAAGCGCTTCAGCTGTTTATATATCAATCAGTATGGTGACTATGTCAGGGAAAGCTAAATCTAAGTCTAGATATACAGATGTACATGCAATTTTAGAAGAAATTGATCGGGAAAATGAGACAGAGATTGTTGGAAGACGATTCATTTAGCGATTCCCAAATGGAGGAATATTTTTTTAACGGAGAGGACACCGTTTTGGACTGGTAAGTTTTTCTCATGCCAATGCCGTTGTTTGAAATTAATAATATCAAATATTATTTGTGAAATGAAATAGCCTATTTGAGGCTGTTGAGGGGAGGGCAGGCCCACAACAATGGCCAAAGTGAAATGGAGACAGTAGATACAGCTGGTCTGTTGTAATATAATAAAGACAGTAGATCTAGCTGGTCTGTCATAATATAATAGAGACAGTAGATCTAGCTGGTCTGTCATAATATATTCAACCTTATGTTCCCTGTACTCTATATATATCTGTTTATTATACCTGTTGATACAGGGCTCACATGTGAAACTATTCTAACTGAACATTTTCTTTCACAGTGACACTGACTCCGAATGGGAGCCCCCAGTGCCAAGGTGTCCATCCCCCACTGAAGCTGGTTCATCCAGCTCCTACCACAAGTGCTGTTCATCTGCCCAAGTGTATTTCTGCAGGCAGTACGTTAATCTCTAGGAGACAGAACAGGTCTCCCATCAAATTGCACCGGTATATTTGGCCTCGACTTTCTATTGAAATCAGAAAACTGCTGTGTTTTAGGATTAGTACTAATGTAACTGTTTTCATGTAACAGCAGTTGAAAGTATCACCTTCAAACAGCTGGGGGAGCTTCACCTCAAAGTGGAGAATCTGACTAAACTTGTACACACAATAAGTGCAACTGCAAGAGCTCCGCTGGACCAAGAACCCTATAGGGATGAGGAGGACAGGGAACCCATACTGCCAATACTTATATTGGAGGAGCTCAATGACTTTGATGAGAGACTTGGCCGGGAAAGCCATTTCCCTCCAAAAATTGTATGTTCTCTAACACCTTCATGGGCTACAGAGAGGGATTCATAACAACTCTGTGATATAGTTTAATTAAACAAGGCACATGGGAGTGTGGTATATGGCCAATATACCACGACTAAGGGCTGTTCTCATGCACAACGCATCAAATCAAATCAAATTTTATTTGTCACTTACACATGGTTAGCAGATGTTTTAATGCGAGGGTAGCGAAATGCTTGTGCTTCTAGTTCCGACAATGCAGTAATAACCAACGAGTAATCTAACCTAACAATTCCACAACAACTACCGTATACACACAAGTGTAAAGGGATGAAGAATATGTACGTACAAATATATGAATGAGTGATGGTAAAGAACGACATAGGCAAGATGCAGTAGATGGTATAGAGTACAGTATATAGATATGACATGAGTAATGTAGGGTATGTAAACATAAAAGTGGCATTGTTTAAAGTGGCTAGTGATGCATGTATCACATAAAGATGGCAAGATGCAGTAGATGGTATAGGGTAGAGTATATACAGCACATATGAGATGAGTAATGTAGGGTATGTAAACATTATATTAAGTGGCATTGTTTAAAGTGGCTAGTGATACATTTTTCCATACATTTTTCAATTATTAAAGTGGCTGGAGTTGAGTCAGTTTGTTGGCAGCAGCCACTCAATGTTAGAGATAGAGAGATAGAAGCTGTTTTTCAGTCTCTCGGTCCCTGCTTTGATGCACCTGTCCAGACCTCGCCTTCTGGATGATAGCGGGGTGAACAGGCAGTGGCTCGGGTGGTTGTTGTCCTTGATTAACTTTATGGCCTTCCTGTGACATCAGGTGGTGTAGGTGTCCTGGAGGGCAGGTAGTTTGCCCCCGGTGATGCGTTGTGCAGACCTCACTACCCTCTGGAGAGCCTTACGGTTGTGGGTGGAGCAGTTGCCGTACCAGGCGGTGATACAGCCTGACAGGATGCTCTCGATTGTGCATCTGTAAAAGTTGTGAGTGCTTTTGGTGACAAGCCGAATTTCTTCAGCCTACTGCTGTGCCTTCTTCACGAAGCTGTCTGTATGGGTGGACCAATTCAGTTTGTCCGTGATGTGTACGCCGAGGAACTTAAAACTTACTACCCTCTCCACTACTGTTCCGTCGATGCTCCCTCTGCTGTTTCCTGAAGTCACGATCATCTCCTTTTTTCTGTTGACGTTGAGTGTGAGGTTATTTTCCAGACACCACACTCTGAGGGCCCTCACCTCCTCCCTGTAGGCCGTCTAGTCGTTGTTGGTAATCAAGCCTACCACTGTAGTGTCGTCTGCAAACTTGATGATTGAGTTGGAGGCGTGCATGGCCACGCAGTCGTGGGTGAACAGGGAGTACAGGAGAGGGCTCAGAACGCACCCATGTGGGGTCTCAGTGTTGAGGATCAGCGGGGTGGAGATGTTCTTATCTACCCTCACCACCTGGGGGAGGCCCATCAGGAAGTCCAGTACCCAGTTGCACAGGGCGGGGTTGAGACCCAGGGTCTCGAGCTTGATGACGAGTTTGGAGGGTACTATAGTTGTAGCCGATGAACAGCATTCTCACATAGGTATTCCTCTTGTCCAGATGGGTTAAGGCAGTGTGCAATGTCAGTGCCACTGTATTGTCCTCAAAGCGAGACAAAAGGTTCTTTAGTCTGCCTGGGAGCAAGACATCCTGGTTCGCGACGGGGCTGGTTTTGTTTTTATAATCTGTGATTGACTGTAGACCCTGCCACATACCTCTTGTGTCTGAGCCATTGAATTGTGACTCTACTTTGTCTCTATACCGACGCTTAGCTTGTTTGATTGCCTTGCGGAGGGAATAGCTACACTGTTTGTATTCGGTCATGTTTCCGGTCACCTTGCCCTGGTTAAAAGCAGTGGTTCGCGCTTTCAGTTTCGCACAACTGCTGTCATTAATCCACGGTTTCTGGTTTGGGAATGTTTTAATAGTTGATGTGGGTACGACATCGCTAATGCACTTGCTAATAAACTCGCTCACCGAATCAGCGCATTCGTCAAATTTGTTGTTTGACGCAGTGTGGAACATATCCCAATCCACGTGATCGAAGCAATCTTGAAGCGTGGAATCAGATTGGTCGGATCAGAGTTCAACAGACCTGAGTACGGGAGCTTCCTGTTTTCGTCTCTGTCTATTAGCTGGGAGCAACAACATGGAGTCGTGGTCAACTTTTCCAAAAGGAGGGCAGGGGAGTGCCTTATATGCATTGCGGAGGTGTTAAGAGAATTATGTTCTCATGTTCATTAAACGCTAGTAAAACCAAATGCATGCTTTTCAACCGTTCGCTGCCTGCACCCGCACGCCCGACTAGCATCACCACCCTGGATGGTTCCGACCTAGAATATGTGGACTTCTATAAGTACCTAGGTGTCTGGCTAGACTGCAAACTCTCCTTCCAGACTCATATCAAACATCTCCAATCCAAAATCAAATCTAGTCGGCTTTATTTCGCAACAAAGCTGTAACGGTTTTCTTCCTGGGAAGGAGAGGAGGACCAAAATGCAGCGTGGTTATTTATAAACATCTTTAATGAAAGATGAAAACGTGAACACTATACAAAATAAGAAAACGTGGAAAAAACAAAAAAAGTCCTATCTGGTGCAAAACACAGAGACAGGAACAATCACCCACAAGATACCTAAAGAATATGGCTGCCTAAATATGGTTCCCAATCAGAGACAACGATAAACACCTGCCTCTGATTGAGAACCACTCCAGGCAACCATAGACTTACCTAGAACACTCAACTGAACACAACCCCATAGACTACAAAACCCCTAGACAAAACAAGACATATAAATCACCCATGTCACACCCTGCCCTAACCAACATAATAAAGAAAACACAGAAAACTAAGGCCAGGGCGTGACAAAAGCCTCCTTCACTCACGCCGCCAAACTTACCCTAGTAAAACTGACTATCCTACCGATCCTCGACTTCGGCGACATCATCTACAAAATAGCTTCCAATACTCTACTCAGCAAACTGGATGCAGTTTATCACAGTGCCATCCATTTTGTTATTAAAGCACCTTATACCACCCACCACTGCGACCTGTATGCTCTAGTCGGCTGGCCCTCGCTACATGTTAGTCGCCAGACCCACTGGCTCCAGGTCATCTACAAGTCTATGCTAGGTAAAGTCCCGCCTAACCTCAGTTCACTGGTCTTGATGGCAACACCCACCCGTAGCACGTGCTCTAGCAGGTGTATCTCACTGATCATCCCGAAAGCCAAAACCTTATTTGGCCGCCTTTCCTTCCAGTTCTCTGCTGCCTGGGCACTGGAACGAATTACAAATATCTCTGAAGTTGGAGACTTTTATCTCCCTCACCAACTTTAAACATCTGCTATCTGAGCAGCTAACCGATCGCTGCAGTTGTACATAGTCCATCGGTATATAGCCCACCCAATTTACCTACCTCATCCCCATACTGTTTTTATTTTATTTACTTTTCTGCTCTTTTGCACACCAGTATCTCTACCTGCACATGTTCATCTGATCATTTATCACTCCAGTGTTAATCTGCTAAATTGTAATTATTCACTCCTATGGCCTACAGTGCCGTGCGAAAGTATTCGGCCCCCTTGAACTTTGCGACCTTTTGCCACATTTCAGGCTTCAAACATAAAGATATAAAACTGTATTTTTTTGTGAAGAATCAACAACAAGTGGGACACAATCATGAAGTGGAACGACATTTATTGGATATTTCAAACTTTTTTAACAAATCAAAAACTGAAAAATTGGGCGTGCAAAATTATTCAGCCCCCTTAAGTTAATACGTTTAAATGTCAGGAAATGTAAAACTTGTATTGTATTTGGAATTTATAAAGGATTCTGAAGTTTGTCATTTCCACTTCGAAATTTTCGACATGATATACAATTACAAAAAATGCATCAACCACTACACATGTTTTTGTTTATTATAATCCACAGTATTCCCATTTCCGTTGCTGCAGGATTATATTCCTGCTGTAGCAAACTGGCTCAAATTAATAGATTCAGTAAGTGTAAAAATTTGAAATGATTACCTATCCACCTCATTTGTAGGGATAGTATTTAGATAATCAAAAGAAATCCATTTAGTCTTTTGTTGTTTCTCAGCTGTTTCCTCATAAATGTTTCAGGAGCAACCTCTCAGTGACTGTGTTGACTCACAAATAAGTCTTGATCATTAGTAAAGGAAGTTAGGTTACTTGATTCTCTCTTGTTTTTCGCTTATTAGTGAGTTTAGAGAACAGCAAAAACAACATGTCCCAGATCTGCTAAATTACTACTTTGTACTTCTTTGTTATGAGGTCAACGATTGTTTGTCTCTATGGTGTGTTTGTGCAAATAGAGGTACATATCATAACATGCCATTGCAGAAAAAAATATATTGCAAGATGTCATTGATTACAACTCCAGTGGTCAAACTTAGTTTTCATTTCCCCTCAGTTTGATACACCATTTTCAAATAATAATTTCCCCTCATAATTGACTGAATATTTGATGAGAGACAGAGGGTTGCTGTGTCCCTGGGGCCACACACAATTGGGTTACAGAATTATTGTCAACCGTCTTTTGATCTGCTCTGCAAATTACAACAAATCATGGAGTGATACTGCATGGCAAAAATGGCCTGCAAGGCAGTGCTATTAAACCCTAGCCTTTGTGAAGCTAAATGAAATTACCTTAATTACTCTAATTAGTTTATCCACTTTCCTCAACTCTGTATAAAACCCATGTTTCTCTACAACCTTTAATTACTCAAATGAGTTTATCCACTTTCCTCAACTCTGTATAAAACCCATGTTTCTCTACAACCTGTCCCACCGACAGTTTGAATTGGTCCTGGATGACAGGAAATGAAGGGGCAAACAAATACTCTACCACTTCAGCAACCCTTCAGGGGAACTGGTCTGAGACCAGTAGTGGATGCTCATTATCAGACAACTGTCCTGGATATCTTAGCATGCATATGAAACAGCATATGAAACAGGTTTAGTATTCTCCTAGTGATGCGGGCCTTATGGGTGAATGTGAATAAGTAAAAGTCTGAGCAAACATCTGTGAACTCCCATCCACCCCAGCACGATCGTCCTCAGGGTCATCCCGGTGGCAGAGGGCAGTAGCCTGAGGACTAACTCACACACAACCAGCCTGAGGCCTCACACTGATTGGCATGGATGGAGACCTGCGTTAAGGGGAATGGTTGTGACATCTTTTTTTCTGTCACAGAAAGAGAGATTTTCAAAGAGAGGATATTGTGTCCGTGAGCTAAAGTTCATGCTATATTTGGTTTTTCAATGACACATAACAGAGTACGTTATGTCATCTGTTGCTAAAATATGATACTAGTCAAAAAGAATTCAGGAAACACAGCAGGGTGAGACATTGAAAATGCATCAATTTTTAGGAGTATTAATGTGTTGAGCCTCATGCCAACCATTATCAAAAGAAACATCCGATTTTTATGATGGAGAAGCTTCAGATTCATTTTTAAATGCAGCATCAAAATTGCTGACATTTCTCAGCCACAGTCTTATGGGTATTCTTTATAAATTGCCCAAAGAGACATAAAACAACTCAATGTGAATCTGTGTCAATGTGGCTTTCAGATCCCCCTCTGTTTGGTGTGTGACAGATCGGAAATGGGCTCTTTGCATTTTCAATTTCTCCACACACACACTCCCTGTGTCAATGGCAGTCTATAGAGCAGCCTTTCTTAAAGTATGGGTCGCGGACCTGTTAATGGTGGGTTGCGACGTGTCAGAGTAAATGTATCATTATTTCATTAATTACTGGAATTGAAATCGTACTGCAGTGAGAAAAGTGCAAATCAATCCCAGAACAACAGCAAAGGACCTTGTGAAGATGCTGGAGGAAACAGGTACAAAAGTATCTATATCCACAGTAAAACGAGTCCTATATCGACATAACCTGAAAAGCCACTCAGCAAGGAAGAAGCCACTGCTCCAAACCCGCCATAAAAAAAGCCAGACAGTTTGCAACTGCACATGGGGACAAATATTGTACTTTTTGGAGAAATGTCCTCTGGTCTGATGAAAGAAAAATAGAACTGTTTGGCCATAATGACCATCATTATGTTTGGAGGAAAAAGGGGGAGGCTTGCAAGCCGAAGAACACCATACCAACCGTGAAGCATGGGGTTGGCAGCATCATGTTGTGGGGGGGCTTTGCTGCAGGAGGGACTGGTATACTTCACTAAATAGATGACAACATGAGGAAGAAACATTATGTGGATATATTGAAGCAACATCTAAAGACATCGGTCAGGAAGTTAAAGCTTGGTCAAAAATGGCTCTTCCAAATGGACAATGACCCCAAGCATACTTCCAAAGTTGTGGCAAAATGGCTTAAGGCCAGAAAAGTCAAGGTATTGGAGTGGCCATCACAAAGCCCTGACCTCAATCTTATAGAAATATGTGGGCAGAACTGAAAAAGCACATGCTATCAAGGAGGCCTACAAATCTGACTAAGTTACACCAGCTCTGTCAGGAGGAAAGGGCCCGAAATTCACCCAACTTATTGTGGAAAGCTTGTGGAAGGCTATCCAAAACATTTGACCCAAGTTAAACTATTTAAAGGCAAAGCTACCAAATACTAATTGAGTGTATGTCAACTTCTGACCCACTGGGGATGTGATGAAAGAAATAAAATCTGAAATAAATTATTCTCTCTACTATTATTCTGACTTTTCACACTCTTAAAGTAAGGTGGTGATCCTATCTGACCTAAGACAAGGAATTTAAATGTATTTGGTGTATGTAAACCTCCGACTCAACTGTATATATATATATTCCTTTTTTAATGAGAAAGCCATTACACAAAGAAATATAAAGTAAGATTGTGGAAAAGAGTGCTGAGTTTGAGATTTTGAAATACACTTTCCGGTTTCACTCAAATGCATATGTAACTGAAATTAGCCACGAGTGAGATGTCTGGAGACAGAGCGAAGTAGTATTTAAAAGGAAAATGGAAGTATAAGAACAAGGTCTCAGAATAAAGCAGAAAGCAGAGAGAGAAAAAAGTGTGAGGGAAGATAAACAGGAGATGGAGGCGTTGCAGGTGATGTTTCTGAACAGATAAGAATGGAGGGGAGACACTTATATTCTATCAGTCTTCCCAGACTCACCATAGGTGCCCTTTGCCACCCCCCCGGCCCCCCTTACCAGGCTTCCGTAGTATTTGCAACAGAATTGGGGAGATAACAAAATGGGGCCCTAACTTTGAGGATCCCTAACTTTTAAAGGCCACTATCGATGGGCTTCTGGGCTTCATGTAAGTTATAAATGCAATCTGAATCTCTGACAATGTTTGACATTCATGTCCATTCAAAACATGGTTTTACAGCCGATAATGGCACTCATCATTTTATTTAGTAATTTATCCCAACAGTTAACCAAAGTCAAATAATACAAATGCAGTTTGATGAGGAACATTTTTGATCAAGCGAGAGTTTTGCCGTTTTCATCACAAATCCAGAATTACACTAAAATGTGAATCAAGTTAGGGATTTAAAAACTAGTATAAGCCAGTATTATGGCCATGAATAGCTAGTTCTATGACATATATAACAGTAAATCCCTCTTTGAACTTCAATCATTCACCTTGACTCCTTATAAGATTTTCCTCTTGAGAAGTTCTGCATTTGGTGGAAGAAGGGGACAACCTACAGAACTTCTGATCCTTGCTTTTAGACCAATCATGTGACCGTCTTTCAGTTGAATGACAGGCTCACTGAGAGAGAGGTATGCTGTGTCAGATGTCCCCAGACAATGTGTTCACACAGCTGTACATGCTCCCACAGACCATGACAGAGACAGAGTGACCCAGAGAAGAAGGAAAAAGCAGCTTGACATGAAGGCACTGTAACACTGCAATGCCCCCAGCCCTACAGTGCTGTCCTAACCTTACAGACTCACTGAGAGAGAAGCGTGAAATAAGAGATGTGTGGCCCATAGAAACCAACCACATCAATATCTTCAAGAATAGGGATTAAGAATCAAAGGGATAGCAGTCAATGAGAAAAGGAAGAGGTTCAATGTTGGTGTTATGTCTGTTATTGCTAATGTCATTAAGTCAACCACCTCCTGTCACATCCTCACAACAGTGCCATTGTATTTGAGCGATCTGAAAATATTGCTGTGGCTTATAATGTAACGATACATTCCAGGTAAATAACCCACACAGAACGTGACTTTTCCAGTCATGTTTGGTTTCACTGCAATCAACTGGTTTGTTTGTAACACAATCAAACCTGATGGATCATTTCGCTGGACGTATTGACTGAAAGAAACCAATTTGAAGACAACAAGTCATGACATCATTGTGCGCCAATGATTTGCCCGCTGTTTCGCTGATTGACTGTCTTTTAACTCAATGACCACTGATCCTTTTGAAATCTAGCTGGGTAGATAGCCAATGAGCTGAGGTAAACGGCAGTAATTCATGTTTATGTGTTGCAAGACCAACCCATGTAGTAAGCTCCAGCGTAATGAGAGTAATTCGCTATTGAAGTTTCATACCGGAAGGAGAAACACATATTACGCACTGCATTGTTTGGTAAACGCGCAGATTAATCGGTTCATATATCAATCATTATGGCGACGAAGTCAGGGAAAGTTAAATCTAAGTCTAGATATATAGATGTACACACAATTTTAGAATAAATTGATTGGGAAAGTGAGACAGAGATTGTTGAAGGACGATTCATTTAGCGATTGTGGAGGAATATTTTTTGAACGGGAGAGGACATCGTTTTGGACTGGTAAGTTCTTATCATGCTAATGCCCTTGTTTGAAATTAATAATATAAAAATATTATTTGTGATTTTTATTTTATTTTAGAAGCAATATATAAACATGTAATGTCATGAAATGTGAGATGCGTGTGTCTGCAGTCCCACCCCACCCCCAAATGAAATAGCCTATTTGAGAGGCTGTTGAGGCGAGGGCAAGCCCACAACAATGGCCAAAGTGAAATTGAAACAGTAGATACAGCTGGTCTGTTGTAATATAAAGACAGTAGATCTAGCTGGTCTGTCATAATATAGAGACAGTAGATCTAGCTGAAATGTCATAATATAAAAGAGACAGTAGATCTAGGTCATAATAATATATTCAACCTTATGTTCCCTGTACTCTATATATACATCTGTGAAACTATTCTAACTGAACATTTTCTTTCACAGTGACACTGACTCCGAATGGCAGCCCTCAGGGGCAAGGTTTCAAACCCCCACTGAAGCTGGTTCATCCAGCTCCTGCCACAAGTGGTGTTAATCTGCCCAAATTTATTTCTGCAGAAATGGATGTGCCTCAGGGCCAAAAGGGCACAGCATGGAGGCGACACTGTGTTCTTTTCAAAATTAAATCCCCCATCACCTGCACCACATGCTTGGTGACTCTCTGCTTTACAGCAGAAAGAGACTGCTATGGCACCTGGCATCAGGAGCACAATATTGTGTAGGGCTTTGGCAAAGTGGGTGGGTGGGGTTATATCCTTTGTTTGGCCCTGTCCGGGGCTCTCATCGGATGGGGCCACTGTCTCCTGACCCAGTCTCCAGTATTTATGCTGCAGTAGTTTGTGTCGGAGGCTAGGGTCAGTTTGATATCTGGAGTACTTCGGTCTTATCCGGATGTCCTGTGTGAATTTAACCTCTTAGAGCTCCCCCCTACTTTGTGCAATTTCCACCTGAAGACATAACCAAATCTAACAGCCTGTAGCTCAGAACCAAGGATATGCATATTCTTGGTACCATTTGAAAGAACTCTGAAATTTGTGTAAATGTGAATTGAATGTAGGCGAATATAACACAATAGATCTGGGTTAGATAAAAATATGAAAAAAACGTGTTTTTTATTTTTGTATCATCTTTAAAATGAACAAGACAAAAACACATTTAGATAGGATGATTGGGACAATCAGTGAAAAATATAAGAGGGCAACAGTACTTGTGCAACGTTTCAGAATGATAACTTCCAAAATGAGTGTGCTACACTACATTTATCATGAAGTCACCCAGGTGTCCCTGTTACGCACGCCTCTATGAAGAGGGAACGCAACACCCTGCTACAATTAAACTCTCCGTGAAGTGAAAAAGGTATGGACTGTAGGTGCGAGTAAGGATGACAACAGACAGAATGTGGTACCGTTTACAAGCACTTTATTCCTTTACACGGTAATATGGGAAAACCAAAGTAAATCTCAAAGCCGCCCCCCCTCTCCTATCTTACCTGCCTAACCAATACTTACCTAATTCAGCACCATCTGGTGCCCTAACCAAAATACAGGGGGTGGTCCACCCAGGTCTTACCTATTGTGCATAGACAATGAATATACTACGGGGATATGTATGCCCGCGGGCCTCTTACCTAAGCACTCCCTAGGTGCCTTCCCCTTCCCCCCTGGGAACAAATGAAACAGAATATTAAACAATTTTCACAAACAAACTAAGAAACAAAGGACATCAAATAAGCTCTATCTGAGCAACAAACTCACAAAACATACCAACTCTCAGCAATGAACTCTCAGCAATGAACTCCCAGCAAAATCAACCTCTATCAAAATCTCTGCAATGACCTCCCAGCAAATCTCTCCCTCCTGAACAGAACACTGGCTTTTATATAGCTTCAGAATGAATGTGTAACTGGAGACAGCTGTGTCTTGACCAGGGGGCGGGGTCAGCTCTCCAATTAGCCATGGAGTCGACCAATCAGCTGCTTGAGGGATTTCAAGAAGCCATTTCCTGAAATAAACACATGCAAATACACAAACTACAACACATAAACTGGGGAACGTAACAGTCCCACACAAGTAGCCCAAATGTACCCAAGTGGCCAAATTGGTGAAGGTATACATTTTGAAACAAATAACTATATACAAAATACCCAAATGGTATTCTAACACACCCCTCCAAAAAATGGAGAAAAAATATAGGAACAAAAAAATATGAAGAAAAATATATATACATTTACAAAATAACATGGGTAACTATTTACACACATTCAATATTTGGAGGACCCTCAGTCCTCTATCAAATCAAATGTATTTATATAGCCCTTCGTACATCAACTAATAGCTCAAAGTGCTGTACAGAAATTCAGCCTAAAACACCAAACAGCAAGCAATGCAGGTGTAGAAGCACGGTGGCTATGAAAAACTCCCTAGAAAGGCCAAAACCTAGGAAGAAACCTAGAGGAACCAGGCTATGAGGGGTGGCCAGTCCTCTTCTGGTTGTGCTGGGTGGAGATTATAACAGAACATGGCAGAGATTTCAAACGTTCATAGATGACCAGCAGGGTCAAATAATAATAATCACAGTAGTTTTAGAGGATGCAACAGGACAGCACCTCAAGAGTAAATATGAACAGTTTAGGGTTCCATAGCCGCAGGTAGAACAATTGAAACTGGAACAGCAGCAAGGCCAGGGGGACTGGGGACAGGTAGTCCTGACGCATGGTCCTAGGGCTCAGGTCCTCCTCCGAGAGAGAGAGAATTAGATAGAGCATACTTAACCTCTCTGGGGTAGGCGGGACACTTGCGTCCCACATGGCCAATAGCCAGGGAAAATGCAGAGCGCCAAATTCAAATACATTTCTATAAAAATAAAACTTTCATTAAATTACACATACAAGATAGCAAATTACAGCTACACTCGTTGTGAATACAGCCAACATGTCAGATTTCAAAAAGGCCTTTCGGGGAAAGCATAAGATGCTATTCTTTGATGATGGCACAACAGTAAACAATGAGAGTAGCATATTTCAACTCTGCAGGCGCAAAACAAAACGCAGAAATAAAATATAAATCATGCCTTACCTTTGACGAGCTTCTTTTGTTGGCACTCCTATATGTCCCACAAACATCACAAATGGTCCTTTTGTTTGATTAATTCCGTCGATATATATATCCAAAATGTCAATTTATTTAGCGTGTTTTATCCAGAAAAACACTGCTTCCAACTTACGCAACGTCGTCACAAAATATCTCAAACGATACCTGTAAACTTTGCCAAAATATTTCAAACTACTTTTGTAATCCAACTTTAGGTATTCCTAAACATATATAATTGATCAAGTTGAAGAAGGGACGATCTGTCTGTGTTCAATACAGGAGCAAAACAAACTGACGCTACTTTTCTGGTTACGTGCCTCTCTCAAAAGGTACACATGAAGTGCGGTTCGTTGTGAGCTATGGTACTTCTTCATTACACAAAGGAAAAACCTCAACAAATTTCTACAAACTGGTGACAATCCAGTGGAAGCGGTAGGAACTGCAGGAAAGTCGGATTCCCCATAAAAACTTATTGAAAAGACAATGCCTTAAAAAAGATAATCTGAATGGTTTGTCCTCTGGGTTTCGCCTGCTAAATTAGTTCTGTTATACTCACAGACACGATTCAAATAGTTTTAGAAACTTCAGGGTATTTTCTATCCAATACTACTAATAATATGCATATATTAGGATCTGGGACAGAGTAGGAGGCAGTTCAGTTTGGGCACGCTATTTATCCAAAAGTGAAAATGCTGCCCCCGACCCCAAAGGGGCTACGGTCCTTTTTTCAGAATTTCCGCCTGACTGACGAGCCCAAAGTAAACTGCCTGTTACTCAGGCCCAGAAGCCAGGATATGCATATAATTGGTACCATTGGATAGAAAACACTTTTAAGTTTGTATAAATGTTAAAATAATGTATGAGACTATAACACAATTGATATGTTAGGAGAAAACCAGAAGAAAAACCAACCAGATTTTTTGTTTGAGATCACCTACTCTTACAATGGAAAGCTATGGGTCCTATGCAATTCCAGCTCCCATATTGTAATTTCTATGGCTTCCACTAGATGTAAACAGTCTTTGTTCAAGGTTTCAGGCTTGTTTCTTCCTAAATCATTTTGAGTTTTTGTAATGGGAGTCACAGTGGAAATCAGTCTGTGGGCGCGCGAGGAAGAGAGGACGCGCACTTGCTAATTTTAATTTTCTATTGAACACACTTCTTCCCCGATGAAATATTATAGTTGAACCTCTTGGTGTTAGGGGGCAGTATTTTCATTTTTGGAAAAAAAAAACATTCCCGTTTTAAACGGGATATTTTGTCAGTAAAAGATGCTAGAATATGCATATAATTGACAGCTTTGGATAGAAGACACTAAGTTTCCAAAACTGTAAAGATATTGTCTGTGAGTATAACAGAACTGATGTTGCAGGCGAAAACCTGAGAAAAATCCAATACGGAAGTGCCCCAGGTTTTGAAAGCGCTGCGTTCCAATGATTCCCTATTCAGCTGTGAATGTACCATCAATGAGCTTATGCTTTCTATGTATTCCCCAAGGTGTCTACAGCATTGTGACGTAGTTTTACGTATTTCTGTTGAAGAATAGCCGTAGGCAGCCACATTGCGTAAGTGGTCACATGGTGGCTCCGAGAGAGATTCTCGAGTAAAATACAGAGGTAGCCATTACTCCAATCGGTCAGAGTGAAAAACAAATTGTCCCGACTGGTATATTATCAAATAGATACAGTGCCTTGCGAAAGTATTCGGCCCCCTTGAACTTTGTGACCTTTTGCCACATTTCAGGCTTCAAACATAAAGATATAAAACTGTATTTTTTTGTGAAGAATCAACAACAAGTGGGACACAATCATGAAGTGGAACAACATTTATTGGATATTTCAAACTTTTTTAACAAATGAAAAACTGAAAAATTGGGCGTGTGCAAAATTATTCAGCCCCTTTACTTTCAGTGCAGCAAACTCTCTCCAGAAGTTCAGTGAGGATCTCTAAATGATCCAATGTTGACCAAAATGACTAATGATGATAAATACAATCCACCTGTGTGTAATCAAGTCTCCGTATAAATGCACCTGCACTGTGATAGTCTCAGAGGTCCGTTAAAAGCGCAGAGAGCATCATGAAGAACAAGGAACACACCAGTCAGGTCCGAGATACTGTTGTGAAGAAGTTTAAAGGCAGATTTGGATACAAAAAGATTTCCCAAGCTTTAAACATCCCAAGGAGCACTGTGCAAGCGATAATATTGAAATGGAAGGAGTATCAGACCACTGCAAATCTACCAAGACCTGGCCGTCCCTCTAAACTTTCAGCTCATACAAGGAGAAGACTGATCAGAGATGCAGCCAAGAGGTCCATGATCACTCTGGGTGAACTGCAGAGATCTACAGCTGAGGTGGGACACTCTGTTCATAGGACAACAATCAGTCGTATATTGCACAAATCTGGCCTTTATGGAAGAGTGGCAAGAAGAAAGCCATTTCTTAAAGATATCCATAAAAAGTGTTGTTTAAAGTTTGCCACAAGCCACTTGGGAGACACACCAAACATGTGGAAGAAGGTGCTCTGGTCAGATGAAACCAAAATTGAACTTTTTGGCAACAATGCAAAACGTTATGTTTGGCGTAAAAGCAACACAACTCATCACCCTGAACACACCATCGCCACTGTCAAACATGGTGGTGGCAGCATCATGGCTTGGGCCTGCTTTTCTTCAGCAGGGACAGGGAAGATGGTTAAAATTGATGGGAAGATGGATGGAGCCAAATACAGGACCATTCTGGAAGAAAACCTGATGGAGTCTGCAAAAGACCTGAGACTGGGACGGAGATTTGTCTTCCAACAAGACAATGATCCAAAACATAAAGCAAAATCTACAATGGAATGGTTCAAAAATAAACATATCCAGGTGTTAGAATGGCCAAGTCAAAGTCCAGACCTGAATCCAATTGAGAATCTGTGGAAAGAACTGAAAACTGCTGTTCACAAATGCTCTCCATCCAACCTCACTGAGCTCGAGCTGTTTTGCAAGGAGGAATGGGAAAAAATGTCAGTCTCTCGATGTGCAAAACTGATAGAGACATACCCCAAGCGACTTACAGCTGTAATCGCAGCAAAAGGTGGCGCTACAAAGTATTAACTTAAGGGGGCTGAATAATTTTGCACGCCCAATTTTTCAGTTTTTGATTTGTTAAAAAAAGTTTGAAATATCCAATAAATGTCGTTCCACTTCATGATTGTGTCCCACTTGTTGTTGATTCTTCACAAAAAAATACAGTTTTATATCTTTATGTTTGAAGCCTGAAATGTGGCAAAAGGTCGCAAAGTTCAAGGGGGCCGAATACTTTCGCAAGGCACTGTAGGCCATAGGAGTGAATAATTACAATTTAGCAGATTAACACTGGAGTGATAAATGATCAGATGAACATGTGCAGGTAGAGATACTGGTGTGCAAAAGAGCAGAAAAGTAAATAAAATAAAAACAGTATGGGGATGAGGTAGGTAAATTGGGTGGGCTATACACCGATGGACTATGTACAGCTGCAGCGATCGGTTAGCTGCTCAGATAGCAGATGTTTAAAGTTGGTGAGGGAGATAAAAGTCTCCAACTTCAGAGATATTTGTAATTCGTTCCAGTCGCAGGCAGCAGAGAACTGGAAGGAAAGGCGGCCAAATAAGGTTTTGGCTTTCGGGATGATCAGTGAGATACACCTGCTAGAGCACGTGCTACGGGTGGGTGTTGCCATCAAGACCAGTGAACTGAGGTTAGGCGGGACTTTACCTAGCATAGACTTGTAGATGACCTGGAGCCAGTGGGTCTGGCGACTAACATGTAGCGAGGGCCAGCCGACTGTATTAGAAAAACACCTTGAGGATGGATTCTAAACAACGTTTGCCATGTTTCTGTCGATATTATTGAGCTGATTTGGAATACTTTTCAGCGTTGTGGTGACCGCAATTTCCGGGTGATTTCTCAGCCAAACGTGAAGAACAAACAGAGCAATTTCGCCTACAAAAATAATATTTTGGGAAAAAATTAACTTTGGCTGTCTACTTGGGAGTCTCGTGAGTGAAAACATCCAAAGTTCATCAAAGGTAAATTATTTAATTTGATTGCTTTTCTGATTTCCGTGACAAGTTGGCCTGCTGCTAGCAAGGCATAATGCTATGCTAGGCTATGTTAAACTTACACAAATGCTTGTCTAGCGTTGGCTGTAAAGCATATTTTGAAAATCTGAGATGACAGGGTGATTAACAAAATGCTAAGCTGTGTTCCAATATATTTAACTTGTGATTTTCATGAATATGAATATTTTCTAGGGAGATTTCTTTCCATTGTGTTATGCTAATTAGTGTAAGATGATGACAACTGTCCCGTTTACGGGATGGGGTGTCACTAGAGGTTAATGCATATGCTTTAAAATGAGAGGTAAAAGGAGAGTGGAGGAGAGAGCGAGGAACATTGTGTTACGCGGAGCGGAACAAATGAACCCAAGAGCAGGCTCAGACAAGGAGACTGGGATGAGGTAACCAAGTTATTTATTAAAACACTGGGGAAGATTGAGTGCAGGCCAGGGAAAGCTTATTCGGGTTGCTGGAAACCAGGTGCGGAGGCTGAGGCTGGAGCAAGAGGTGTAGGGACAGGGTAAGCAGGCCCAGAGGGGAATCAGAGGGAGCGTAGAGTGGGGAATCCAGGACAGAGTAGCAGGACTGACAAGAAATCGCACTGGAGACAGGGACCAGAGTCAGAGCAGGCAGAACTGTAGCGGAGAGGAATACAGCATCAGGCAAGGGAAAACAGAAACAAACGGCTAGAAACATGGACTGACTGGGCAAAGATTACAGTCTGACCTTGTGGAAGTGGCATGACTGAGTATTTGAGAGGTCTTGATTATGGAACAGGTTGCAGCTGGTGGGGATCTGCTCTGACTCAAGCACACCTGTTTCCGCCCACACAATCACACACACACAGAGAGGGAGAGGGGGAGAGCACTGGGGGAGTGGCAGGAGGTCAAGGAGACACCGGTTGAGCACTAGAGGGCATGGCAGGAGCAGATGTGACACAGAGAGAGAGAAACAGAAAACAACAGAAGGGAGGGAGGGAGGGACGGGATGGGACAATGGAGATGCACCAGAAGTAGATTGAAAAGCTTCTCTCATGTCCCTCGACCTCTCTGTATATGTGCTAGCCAACTGATGAGTCCAGTTCTTGTTCATGCATCATCTGATTGGTGCACACATCATCCTCCTCCTTTGATGGTTGCCAAGCGATGAATCCAGACCTAAGGAGGAATCCTTCTTCAGCCATCTATGGTCTCCATTAATGTATTTCCGCCTGCACCATATGTGCTGGATTACCGTGCTCAGTCAAGGACACATCTGTCCAAATGCTCTGGCTTCCACAGTGAACAGCGGATATTTTCCAAGCCTGCCAGGTACACAGATGGCAAAGCAGAGACACAAAATGGCCACCCTGTTACTCCCTGGCACATGTTCTCCATGATGGCCCGGTTGGAGTCACTGTGATCACACAACAAAAGCCCAATAAATTCCACCATGTAACATACTGGACATATCTGACATAATAAAAGGATAACTTCTTTCTCTATAATAATGTCTCTCACACACTCACATGGGGGAAATATCCATAGGTATGCACACGGTATGCCTGTATAATTTGCCACTTAAAGACAACAGATGGTCCACACCCATTAGTCTGCTAACTCCATTGGTGTCACTGCTACCCACTCACCACAGAGGTTACATTCAATCAACAAGATTTCTAGCTTAGAACATAACACATTGTACCGGTAATAAAATCTATGGTGGACTGAACTGTATCCTCCCGGACCTTCATTCTGCTCCTAGTGAACTGGCATCCATGTCAGTCAGCTTGTCCATCTCTCACAGGTGGATGGGTCAGTTTAATCCTAGGCACTCCATGGAGCTTCTTAGCCTGCAGACAGGAGACTGACAGGGCTCAAGGGGCCTTAACAGGCATCCGACAGGCCCTTTTGATTCCTCACACTGGACAGACAGGTGAACTGAGGAGAGAGGAGACAAAGGGCTGTCCATAAGGGAATGAGGAGAGAGAGACAGCCTGAGATGGGAAAGGAAATGAGAGAGGGGGGAGAGAAAGGAAACGGAGAGAGAAAGTGAGACGGGGAGAGAGCGAGAGAGACAAATATAAAAGAGAGAGAGAGGAACAGATAGAGGGACACAGAAAGGCAGGACGATATACACTGAGTTTACAAAACATTAGGAACACCTTCCCTTTTGGCCTGGACTCTACTGTGTGTCCATATGATGACAGAAACTCAAGCAAGTTAGTGAGCCGTAGCAGTGTTTCATAGGGAGATGAATTTTGCATTACTGTTTGGCAAGTTGGCAAAGAAGGCCCATGTTTCCCAGCTACTGAAATATTCCCCCTTTTCCTTTAGCATTCACTTCTATCATCAAGTGCTTTGAGAGGCTAGTTTAAGGCTACTGTCAACATCATCCGGTAAAATTGGAGGGTGCGCAATTCAAATAAATAATTGTAATATTAAACATTTATGAACTTACAAGTAACTTATATCGGTTAAAATCTTGTTAATCTACCTGCATTGTCTGATTTACAATAGGCTTTACAGCGAAAGTATACCATACAATTGTTTGAGGACGGCGCTCCACATCAACATATTTTTCAACCAGTACAGGCTTCATAAAATCACAAATAGAATTTAAATAATCACTTACTTTTTGAAAATCTTCCTCTGTTTGCAATCCCAAGTCCCAGCTACAACATGAATTGTTGTTTTGTTAGATAAAATCCTTCTTTATATCCCAAAAAGTCAGTTTAGTTGGCGCCATCGATTTCAGTAATCCACTCGTTCAACATGAAGACAAAGGAATCCAAAAAGCTACTGCTAAACTTTGTTCAAACAAGTCAAACTACATTTCTATTTAATCCTCAGGAACCCTAAAATGTAAATAAACTATAATATTTCATGGGGAAAGAAGTAGTGTAGGTTCAATAGAAAGTAAAATTAGCAAGTGCGTGTCCTCTTCCTCGTGCGCCTACAGACTGATTTTCCACTGTGACTCTTTGTACCAAAACTCAAAATTCTTCCTCGTTTTGGAAGAAACAAGCCTGAAACCTTGAACAAAGACTGTTTACATTTAGTGGAAGCCATAGGAATTGCAATTTGGAAGCTAGAATTGCATAGGACCCATAGCTTTCCATTGAAATAGCGTGTGATCTCAAAAAAAGGTCTGGTTGGTTTTTCTTCTGAATTTATCCTACCATATCAATTATATTATAGTCTCATACATTATTTTAACATTTCAACAAACATCAAAGTATTTTCTATCCAATAATACAATTTATAGGCATATCCTGGCTTCTGGGCCAGAGTAAGAGGCAGTTTACTTTGGGCACGTCAGTCAGGCGGAAATTCTGAAAAAAGGACATGAGCCTGAAGAAGTTTGGATCTCTACCTTACCTGACACCCTAGACTTACTTCAAGTTGCTTACCGCTCTATAGATCCACAGATGATGCAATTGCCATTGCACTGCACACTGCCCTATCCTATCTGGACAAGAGGAATACCTATGTAGGAATGCTATTTCAGCTCAGCCTTCAACACCATAGCACCCTCCTGACGCCCCCCCCCCCCTGGTGGTGACGGTAGGAAACAACACCTCCACTTCACTGATACTCAACACAGGGGCCCCACAAGGGTGGATGCTCAGCCCCCTCCTGTACTCCCTGTTCACCCATGACTGCATGGCCACACACATCTCTAACTCAATAATCAAGTTTGCAGACAACACAACAGCAGTAGGTCTGATTACCAACAATGACGAGCCAGCTTACAGGGTGAGGACGCAGGCGGAGTGGTGCCAGGAAAATAACCTTCTCCCTCAAAGTCAACAAAACAAAGGAGCTGAGTTAGCACACCCCTATCCACATTGACGGGACAGCAATGGAGAAGGTGGAAAGCTTCAAGTTCCTCTGCGGTTCCTTTCCTCTGTGGTGAAGAAGGCGCAACAGAGCCTCTTCAACCTCAGGAGGCTGAATAAATTGTGCTTGGCCCCTAACAACCTCACAAACTTTTACAGATGCACAATCGAGAGTATCACCGCCTGGTACTGCAACTGCACCATCCGCAACGGCAGGGCTCTCCAGAGGGTGGAGCGTTCGGCCAAATGGATCACCGGTGGCACACCGCCTGCCATGCAGGACACCTACAGCACCCAATGTCACAGGAAGGCCAAAAGGATAATCAAGGACATCAACCATCCGAGCCACGGTCTGTTCATCCTGCTATCATCCAGAAGGCGAGGTCAATACAGGTGCACCAAAGCTGGGACCAAGAGAGTGAAAATGTGTGTTCCCCACCGTGAACCATGGAGGAGGAGTTGTGATAGTGTGGGGGTGCTTTGCTGGTGACACTGTTGGTGAATTATTTAGAATTTCTTAATTCCTTATTTTTTAAAATGTTGTTTATTGCATTGTTTCTAGATATTACTGCACTGTTTGAGCTAGAAACAGAATAATTTTGCTGACATGCTATAACATCTGCAGATCTGTGTAAGCGACCAATAAACTTTGATTTGATTTGGATTTGATTCAACACCAACAGAAGCCTGTGTTTTTACATCCCAAAGTAATCAATACATTCAGTTTTAAAGAATTCAGTGCATTATCTCTTCTGTCCCCATCCAGCCCCAGAGGGGGCACTAAGCAATGAGGACATTTTTGGTAGATGCTTTCGTAAAGATTCTTCTCAGTGGGAGAGAGGAAAGTAATGGTTGAATGGGTTGTTGCACGCAGCAGGGGGAAGTAACATGCAAGTAGACTGACTCACAAATGTCACTGGGAACAGGGAGAAAAAACACAATCAGAATTCAACCGCCTACTAGCAAAATGGCCAGTGTTTATGGCTAAGTGAGATTACACTCTTTCAGTTTGGGATAAAAACAAAAGTGTGTCTTGGCGGTAGATGAATGGCATGACAATGGACCTCAGGATCTCTTTACGGTATCACTGTGCATTCAAATTGACATCGATAAAATATAACAGTGTTGATTGTCCATAGCTTATGCCTGCCCATACCATAACCCCACCACCACAGGGTACTCTGTTCAATGTTTTGTTGTTGTTGTTTTTTGACCTTTATTTAACTAGGCAAGTCAGTTAACGACAAATTGCAGAACGACAGATTTGTACCTTGTCAGCTCGGGGGTTTGAACTTGCAACTTACTAGTCCAACGCTCTAACCACTAGGCTACCCTGCCGCCGTTAACATCAGAAAACTGGCATCTGTCCTGTACAGTTAAAACCGGGATTCGTCCGTGAAGAGCACACTTCGCCAGCATGCCAGTGGCCATCAAAGGTGAGCATTTGCTCACTGAAGTCAGTTACGCAGAACTGCAGTCAGGTCAAGAGCCTGGTGAGGACAACGGAAAAGCAGGTGAGCTTCCCTGAGACGGTTTCTGACAGTTTGTGCAGAACTTCTTCAGTTGTGCAATCTCACAATTTCACCAGCTGTTTGGGTATCTGTTCTAAGACCATCGCGCAGGGGAATAAGCCGGATGTTGAGGTCCTGGGCTGGCGTGGTTACATGTGGTCTGCAGTTGTGAGGCCGGTTGGACATACTGCCAAATTCTCTAAGACGACTTTGGAGGCAGCTCATGGTAGAGAAATAAACATTCAATTCTCTGGCAACAGCTCTGGTGGACATTCCTGCAGTCAGCATGCCAATTGCACACTCCCTCAAAACTTGAGATATCTGTGGCATTGTATATTGTGATAAAACTGCACATTTTAGAGTGGCTTTTTATTGTCCCCCTGCACAAAGTGCACTTGTGTAATGATCATGCTGTTTAATCAGCTTCTTGATATGCCACACTTGTCAGGTGGATGGATTCTCTTGGCAAAGGAGAAATGCTCACTAACAGGGATAAAAACATACATTTTTTGGCATTTGGACAATTTCTGGGATCTTTTATATCAGCTCTTGAAACATGGAACCCACACTTTACATGTTTATATTTTTGTCCAGTATATATATATATTATATATATATTTTTTTTGGGGGGGGGGGGTTAAAACCCATGAAATCTCTCTTTGTGTTCCTTCCAGTGATAGCCCAGGTTATTATCATCCCGAAGGCAGCTCTCTTCAAAGAAATCCATCTGGCGGGAAGAAGACAGGTATGTCAGAGTGACCCCTGGACCCCACATCCTAGGATAGAACAGGACAGTACAGTACATTCTGATCACAAACACACCGCACAGGTCTGTCTCTGTCACTATGAAGCCTTTTGTTGCCATTGTTACTCTTGCTCTTCACAGGTTGCAGAATGTTGATTACATCCATTTCGCACCTTGCCAAGGTCTGGCATCATGTCTCTCCACCCCCTCCCCTCGCCTCCTCAACCACTCGTCCCGTCTCAGCGAGCACTTCATTATGCTTTGCTACCAGCACTCCTCTTCATTTGTTCTCTGTGACCTCCGCACCACGCTCCATTCCCTTTAATTTTACTCCTATTTGTCTCATCGCCACCAAGCATGAGCGGAAACATATTTAATAATGCAGGAAATACAGAAACGAGCAAAAACAAGATATATTATTTTTCACGGTTTTACACTACATATTTCATTCCACTATCAGATATTCTATTTTGCATGATGAGGAGAGAGCTATTTCAGAATGACAAGAGAGCTGCTGCAAAGAACTTTTTAATTAAAGAAATCAAGTGCTGTGACACAAGAATAGAGTCTTTCAGATGATAGTACTGCATAGATATTTGAGTTTTTTAGATATTATTGTAGTGACATATCAAATATTAGCATGTAATGTAAGATGATTTTGATTATTTTATGTACAGTACAATAGAAACTCTACTTGAGTTTCTGCTGAATCCCCATGTGAGACCTGACGTAGGGACAGAAATAAGAAACGGCTCCAATAACATTGTAAAAGGGAAAAGACAAGTCATGCAATTTCATAAAGAACTGACCTTAGTCAAAAAGCTCATATCACTGATGTTAGGAACTGCATATAAGTGTTCAAAAGTCCCTCCAAATAATATGAGGATATTGGTTTAGGAGATTATAGAGTATGTTACAAGGGTACTTTATTGATGACTTGTGGCAGAGGATATTGGGATGTTAGCAGGACTTGGATAGGCAGTGAGGCACATTGAACCAAATGTAACCTTTCACCCATATTTGGACCCCTGCTGTAAAGAAGTTTACTCTCTCTCCGTTTAAAAAAGTTTCAGTTTTTTTCAGTTTTTCTGTCTCTCTCTCTCCGTTCCTCTCCATTTTTCCATCTCTCTCCGTTCCTCTCCATTTTTCCGTCTCTCTTCGTTTTTCTCCATTTTTCCGCCTCTCTCCATTCTCTCCATTTTTCCATCTCTCTCTCCATTCTCTCCATTTTTCCATCTCTCTCTCCATTCTCTCCATTTTTCCATCTCTCTCTCCGTTCTCTCCATTTTTTCCGTCTCTCTCTCCGTTCTCTCCATTTTTCCGTCTCTCTCTCCGTTCTCTCCATTTTTCCGTCTCTCTCTCCGTTCTCTCCATTTTTCCGTCTCTCTCTCCGTTCTCTCCATTTTTCCGTCTCTGTCCGTTTTTTACATTTTTTTCTGTCTCTGTTTTTTTCAGTCTCCATTTTTTTCCAGTTTTTCCATCTCTCTCTCCGTTTTTTTCTCTCCGTCTCTCTCTCTGTCTCGCTCTCTCTGTGTCTATCTCTCTCTCCGTTTCTCCCTGTTTTTGCATCTCTCTCTCTCTCTCTCCGTTTTTTTAACAGTTTTTCCGTCTCTCTATATTGTCTGTACTAATGGGTTGTGCAGAGATGGTTCAGCAAAATATGATGCATTATTGGCTTCCTTAACGCTATGTAACTACGAGTGTTAATGGCTGTATTCCTTCACAAATCTAAGGATTTAAATGTCATAGATCATCACAAAGAAAATACAGTATAAAAGACCCCATTGACGGGTTTGTCAAGAGGAAAGAAAGCAGATGGGGCTTTATTATTGAACATTATGCCAGAGCATCAGCATGATATAAAAGGATTATCTACTTGCTTGGAAAACGCCTCATTCTGGACCATCTCCAAAGCTCACAGAAATACATGCATATCCTGCTAGCGTCTTGTATATCGTGTTGCTTCAGCAGTATGGGAAAAATATATGTGCCGACTGCAGTCTTATCTAGCCTATTTGATATAGTCTTATAGTGTTCGGAATAAGCAAGTGTTAAATGTTAGTGTGTTAGAATATGCAGATGATTTCTGTATGTGTATGTCTGTTAGCCTACATAGGTTATGAGGATTTTGGAAGCTGACATAAGTTTTGAAACTTCGAGAGTTTGACCATTGCCTCTCAGGTATACACTCTGTCTCTATCAAGATGGTGCCGATTGAGAAGGGTGAAATTTTCAACCCAACTTTGCTATATAGTGACTTTTATCGTATTTATCTTCACATAAAGTTCATACTTTATCACATATGACCGCTAAGCACTTCTGGACATTAGATCGACAGTTACTAACCTTGATTTTGACTTCAAATACAACTTCAACTATGACTCAGCTTATTCCACTGATAATACCTGACCCTATTCCTTTCTTCCATGGGCTACCAAAACAATGCAGGTGTAGACAATAACAGAGTAAGATGGATGAGCTTCGTTTGAGAGTTTCCTATCAGAGAGACTTGAATAGTTGAAATATTATATGTCTTACTGAAACGTGGCTGGATGATGACGCTACGCGCCTAGTACTCGGTGGTTCTCATCGGAAGGCGGCTTCGGGGAAGTCGATAGGAGATTAAGTGTCTTTTTTCATAAATAAAAACTGTTGTTCTGCTTCAAGTGTGAAAGAAATCTCTAGCTTTTGCTCACCTGATATAGAATACCTCGTAGTAAGCTACAGACCCTTTTATCTACAAAGAGAGTTCTCATCCATAATTATCACGGATGTATACATCCCTCCACAACTCAACACACTCTTTGGCACTCAACAAAATGTATGGGTCCATGGATAAACAAGAAACAGCTCACCCAGTGGCAGTGTTTCTGGTGGGTGGACACTTTAACGCGGGGAGATTTAAAACCGTCCTACCTCACATCTACCAAAACATCTCCTGTGCCACTAGGTGCGCAAAAGACTCCAGACCACTTGTATTCTACCCAAAGAAACGCTTACAAGGCCCTCCTTTGTCCTCTCTTCGGGTAAATCTGAATATGAGTCCATTCTCCTGCTTCCTGTTTACAAATAAAAGCTCAAAAAGAAAATACCAGTGATGCGCTCAATACAGAAGTCGTCGCATGAAGCAGACGCAAGGCTACAAGACTATTTTGCTAGTACAGCCTGGGATATATTCCGGGATTCATCCGATAGCATTGAGGAGTTCAACACAACAGTCATAGGCTTCATCAATAAGTGCATTGACGATGTCGTCCCCACAGGGACTATAAGAACGTATCCAAACCAAAAACCATGGATTACAGGAAATATCCATGCTGGACTAAAGGCTAGAGCTACTTCTTACAAGGAACAGGATGAGACGGACCTCTGATGAGACGTCAAACATGCAAAATGACAATGACAATGACAATATAGAAGGAAGGTAGAATCCTATTGCACTGGTTCTGAAGCTCATCGTATGTGTCAGGGCTTACAGATGATAACTGATTACAAAGGGAAACCCAGCCGTGAGTTGCCCAGCGATGCAGAACTCTCAAATGAGCAAAATGCCTTCTATGCGCGCTTCGTGGAATATAACACTGTGCCTTTCGTGAAAGCCTTTGTTTTTCCAGATGACTTTGTGATTTCGCTCTCTGTGGCCAATTTGAGCAAAATGCTTATACAGGTTAATAATTGCAGACGGAATATCAGAACGTGTTCTCAAGGCATGCGCAGACCAGCTGGTAAGTGAGTTCGCAGTCTGTAACACCAACATGTTTCAAGCTGACCACCATTGTCCCTGTTGCCAAAAACTCCAAAGTAACCTGCTTAAATGGCTATTGCCCTGTAGCACTCACATCTGTAATTATGAAGTGCATTGAAAGGCTGGTTATGACACACATCAACACCATCATCCAAGACCCAGATGGTGAGGGTAGGCAACAACACCTATGCCACGCTGATGCTCAACACCAGGGCCCCTCAGCGGTGTTTTGCATAGCCCCCTCCTGTACTCCCTGTGCACCCATGACTGTGTGGCCACGCACGAGTACAACACCATCATCAAGTTTGCTGACAACACAATGGTGGTAGGCTTGATCACCAACAGCAATGAATCAGCCTACATGAGGAGGTCAGAGACTTAGTAGTGTGATGCCAGGACAACAACCTCTCCCTCAACTTCAGTAAGACCAAGGAGCTAATCGTGGACTATAGGAGAAAGAGGGGAGATCACGCCCCCATCAAGTCCAGATCACTAAGGCCTCAACATGGTCCACAAACACCTGTACAGTCGTAAAGAGGGCACTGCAGTGCAACTTCCCGCTCAGGAGGGTGAAAAGATTTGGCATGGGCCCTTGGATCATCAAAAAGTTCTACATCTGCACCATCGAGAGCATCTTGACTGGCTGCGTCACCACTTGGTATGGCAAATACACCCCCCTTGACATCAAAACGTGCTACGTAGGGTGGTGTGGACAGCCCAGTACATTACTGGGGCCAAGCTCCCTGCCATCCTGGTCCTCTATATCAAACGGTGTCAGACGAAGCCCCGAAAAATTACCAAAGACTCCAGCCACCCAAGCCATAGACTGTTCACTCTGTTACCAGCCGGCAAACGGCACCAGAGCATCGGCTCTCGGACCAACAGGGTCTGAGAAGGCTTCTACCCCCAAAGCATAAGACTGCTAAATAGCCAAATGTCTAAATAGTCAAGTAATGGTACCCAAACTATCTGCACTGACTTTATCTTGCACTGACCCTACGCACACTCACTGGACTATATATACACAACATATGCACACTCACTCACACACACTAAATTGACACTCCCACACAAAACCCACACACATTCACTACATTTGCACACACACGACAAACACACGAATACAACACAACACAAACATAACACACATGCATCACAAAATTATGCAAGTGCACACACACACACACACACACACACACACACACACACACACACACACACACACACACACACACACACACACACACACACACACACACACACAAAACCCACACACATTCACTACATTTGCACACACACGACAAACACACAAATACAACACAACACAAACATAACACACACATGCATCACAAAATTATGCAAGTGCACACACACACACACACACACACACACACACACACACACACACACACACACACACACACACACACACACACACACACACACACACACACACACACACACACACACACACACACACACACACACACACACACACACACACGTGCATTTGCTACTGCTACTCTGTTCATTATTTTACTCTTATTATTATCTATCCTGGTGCCTTGTCACTTTACCCTACCTTCATGTACACTGGTACCTTAAATACCTTGTACTTCTGCGCATTGATCTGGTACTGGTACTCCCTGAAAATATAACTCAATTCTTGTGTATTTTATTTTATTCCTTTTGTCTTATTCCTCTTGTATTTTATGTTTTAAACTGCATCAATGGCTCTAAATAACAATTTATTTGACTTTTTTATTTTATTTAATTTATCTGCTCCACCAAGTGTTGCTCCTTTGACTGCTGCTTTTATTGACATCTGGTCGCTCCTGCTGAGACTGGTCCCATCAATGCCTCTGCAAAATTCACCTGGATGGCAGTGGAACAAGTAAACAAACAAACGCAAGGAGACAAATGGGTCAAACGGAGTTACACAATGGACCGCATTTTTGAGTCCCTTTACGGCCTGGAAAAGAACTCTGAGCTGTTTTCAGAATATAATACATTTTCTTTGTTTTAATCATTTTAACTAATTCTTCTGCTCTATTTGAAACATTTTTATTGATGTTTTGATGCATGCATGGCAGGGCTAATGGAACATACTGGTTTGCTGATTCATTTATTACGAACCATTAGAGAGGTGTTTGATGCTAATGAATAAAGAGAGAACACCATTCCACAGTTAATTGTGTCCTTTGGTGCTGGCATGTTAGATTAATAAAGAAATTTATCCTCACCAACATGGTGGACAGAGTCAGCCTTGATGGAATTCAACTACCTTTCTGGCATGGAACCTTTTTGTTAATTTGGAACACAATTAAATAAGTTAAACATCTCAAATCCATCACCTTCCCTAGACCAGAGCGACCTTTTCCCTTCTATCAATAATCATGTTTTTAGATAAAATGACCAGTGTATGATTATCAGATGTGGTGTGGTCTTCTCTGGCTGTGATATGGGGGGTTCAGATAGGCTGACAAATATAGAATTATAGAGCTGTTAGCTTAAAGGTATAAAGATGAGACTGAAGCCCATACAAAATCATGCTGAGATGCCCAGCATCAAATAATCACCCATGGGCCTCTCTTCAGAATCTAACATATGTTCGTCACTAGTTACCACAGACACAAAGTCAGAAGGCCCGCCTACTCTACTAATTAGATCTGGGCTCTACACTAACTTTTTTCCCAAGGAGTACATGTGCTTCTAAATTAAAAAATGTAGGAGCACACAAAGAAATTTAGGAAAACAATGAAAACTGTTCTTGTGACAGAGTTTTTTTTTAAACAATTCCAAAATCACACATTGACCCAAGCCTACTAGACGCAAAGGATAGCAGTTGTCCAACTGCTTTTGTATGTTGGCCTTCTGGCACGCTTAGAGCACAGCCAGTGGTCCACGGCAGGAGTGGGATCGAACTCAATAGAAGACCCCTCCAGGCTGATCCTCATCAGTTCTTCGGTGGTGGAGACCCCAAGGCAGCTTCTTGTCGAATTCTTCATCCGGTTGTGCGCAGAGAAGCCTCGCTCACACTGGGCGGCTGAAATGGGCAGCACCAGCATAAGCTGCACCAACTCCAGTATGTTCTAGGGAAAAGATGATATCTTTCAATTCCATTTAAACTCTTACCATTAACATATCAAAACCAACCATAAACACGGTCTCCCACAGGCCACTAAGACTTGTCCTTGAAATTGTGGTTGACCAGGATTTTCAGCCCCTGCCACTCATCCTGGATTGCAGCTATGTTGCACCCCAATCTGCAGGATTGAACAGAGCAAGTGAGTTTGCAAATATGCAAACATAACATTGTCTCATATGGCAATGCAGTGTCAAATAAATTCTTACCTTTCTTGAGGCTCCTTGAAATGCCTCATCAGGTCTGCCACACCATCTTCGCCAAAGGGGAGAAGGCTGGCCTGGTCATCTGGCCATGTGTCAGGGTTTAGCACTCTGAAATACTCCACTGGAGTCTGAACACCCTCATCCTTCAGCAAACCACCAAACCTGGCTTTGAGATCATCCATGCCGATGTTGATGGCTGCCTCCATGAAGCCTTTCAGATTCCCCTTCAGTATTATACCCTTTAACAGAAATAACACACACACACACACACACACAATGAAATGTCTGGCCGTTTGTCTGTCTCCCATAAAAAATGTTTTAAGACTTCTCCACTGCATTTCCCTCCTTATCCTTAAATCGTTCTATTGGGCAACGAATACATTGATTCTCACCCTGAGAATCTGTCTTAATAAACTATTTTAATAATCGATTTCTCTTACATCCTAACAAACTCTCATCCTAACACACCTGGAATCTCCTCTCATCACCCTGCTGCTGAGCAAGCATGGTCTGGATCTTCTCAAGCATGCCTCCTGCCTTTTTAGATACCCTAAAACATTATGTTCAGAAATCCACAGGCTTGAGCGGTCACGACGGGGCAAACAAAAATTCCAAATAGTATCCGTAAAGTTCGTAGAAACATTGTCAAACGTTTTTTATTATCAATCCTCAGGTTGTTTTTACAATATGTAATCGATAATATGTCAACCGGAATGTAGTTACTTCCATAGCAGAGAGAGAGAAAATGACTGTTGCGCATGAAAAACTCTGCCATCCACTGACGCGATGGGATCTTTCGCTCATTTTTTCAAAATAAAAGCCTGAAACTATGTCTAAAGACTGTTCACACCTTGAGGGAGGGATAGGAAAAGGAATCTGGTTGATATCCCTTCAAATGGAGACAAGGCATCCCACGGAACAGAGAGCTTTCAGGAAAAACAGCACTTCCTTGTTGGATTTTCCTCAGATTTTCGCCTGCAATATCAGTTCTGTTATACTAACAGACAATATTTTGACAGTTTTGGAAACTTCAGAGTGTTTTCTATCCCAATCTGACAATTATATGCATATTCTAGTTTCTGGGCCTGAGAAATGGCCAGTTTCAAATGAGTATGTTTTTTAGCCAACAACGAAAATACTGCCCCCTACACTCAAAGAGTTAATAAACTCTGTTACTAGAACTATATGCATATCCTAGCTTCTGGGCCTGAGTAACAGGAAGTTTACTTTGGGCATGCTTTTTATCCGGACATCAAAATACTGCCCCCTAGTCCAATGAGGTTAAATTTCCTCTGCCTCCCCTGCGGGTGGGCAATCACTCCCGACAGTGGCCCATGTTCACAGAGGCACCATCTGCACTGAAGGAGATGCACATCCATGACCCTCCATCCTCTGGGCAAACAGCATGAAATACGGCCTTGGTGGCATCCAAAACATCTCGAATGGACAACACAAAAAAACAATTATACAAAAGTATTTCTTACCAACTAAATTCTATCTCCATTACTAATAATGATTAGACTTCACACAAAAATAAAGCCTATCAAGAGAAACAATTTACCAATGGCATGGTAGTGTTCAAGGTCTGTTGTCCGACCAAATTTGACGAAGGTTCTTCTTTCACAATTTAGTGTGTTATGTTTATCTTTATTCTCAGCTGCCTCCTCTTCTCCTCAGACAGCAGTGCTTGCCTCCTCAAGGCTGCTGACACCTGATGGTGTCTTCTGTCTCAACTGGTACAGATCTCTGCACTGGATAAGCCACCGCGAGATGTTATGTTTCACTACGCTATATCTCTTTTCAGATGCGGGTTTCCTGACAGGAAGGACGAGTTGGCCAACTGTTTTTGCCCTCTACAATATTTGCAGAACATGACATTGTTTTCTAACTCTAGCCATGGGAACTTTTTGAGCCAATTCGCATTGAATCTATATGTTCTCCCTCTGCCGTGGGCTTTGAAGTGACAGCGGGGGTCATGGTAGCTTCGCTAACGTTAGCCGCCATGTCAAGGTTAGCCGTCTCAGGTAAACCTTGTGAAGAGGCTTCATTAGTTGAACCTTGTGAATGCCCCTCACCTGATTACTCTTTCTCCTCGTCTCTTTTCCGCTTAAAATAAAATTGAATGGGATTCATTTTTAGCGATGTCTGCACCTTTCTTTCACTTTGACTGGACTGCGTCATCACTGAAAACCCTACTGTGGTTGGCGCGTGTCGCTTGTGGATTGAGGGACTTGTAGTTTTTAAACAATTAGCAGCGGGGGGGGGGGGAAATAGATTACGGTAGGTTGCAATCTTTACTCGCAGACTGTGCTCATAAATCATTTTTCCAGTTTGCACAAATCTATTTTTAGGGGCAAATGCGAGTGAAATACTCACACTATAGAGCCCTGTAGATGGAGTGTGATGACACGTATGTCGGCTCAGAAGGCCCGCCTACCTGACCATTCAGATGAGGGAGTGTGATGACGTGTATTCCGGTTTGCGGGAAACACCTCATTTTCTGAATGCCATATCTTGTTCAAGTTTGAGATCCGAATAACTAAATACATTCGGGAACAATAATTGACAACATCACTGAAATTCATAACATTGAGAAAGGACAAAGGTTTTGGGCAAAGGGGTAAGTTGCATTTTCTTTTTTACATAACTAGTAGCTAATTTATGCTACTCTCATCTAAAATTAGCTAGCTAACTAGCATAAGGGATTCCATTCCAAGCACAGAGGAGTTTTTCTGTTTGACAGAGCAAAATGGTTAGTTTCCTACAAGCCTTTCATTCTTATAGTGATATCACAGGTAAAGCAGATATTTCACCAGATGTTTCAATGTGAAGCATCCACTTGGCAATTTGAGTTTTTGCACACACGCATTTCGCAGCTAGGCTTTACCTAACGGAATTATTCAAATGCATGCTAAAGCATGCCAATAGGTTCTTACTATCTCAAGATTGACTCTGCCCACCTCCATGCTTGTTCTGCCCACTACGATTTGTTTGTTCCCATTAGAAACGACAGGCTGTGATCTATCTTGGGTTAGTTACACAAATCTTTGGTAATACAGTGCATTCGGAAAGTATTCAGACCCTTTGTCACGCCCTGGTCTTAGTATTTTGTGTTTTCTTTATTATTTTGGTCAGGCCAGGGTGTGACATGGGTTATTTATGTGGTGTGTTTTGTCTAGGGGTTTTTGGTAGGTTATGGGATTGTGGTTAGTGGGGTTGTCTAGAAAAGTCTATGGTTGCCTAGAGTGGTTCTCAATCAGAGGCAGGCGTTTATCGTTGTCTCTAATTGGGAACCATATTTAGGCAGCCATATTCTTTGAGTGTTTCATGGGTGATTGTTCCTGTCTCTGTGTTTGTTTGCACCAGATAGGGCTGTTTCGTTTTTTCTCGTTACGTTTAGTGGTTTTTGTATTGTTCGTCATTATCTTTATTAAAGATGTATGAAGATAACCATGCTGCATTTTGGTCCGATCCCTGCTACACCTCCTCTTCAGAGGAGGAGGAAGAAGAGAACCTTAACACCCTTTGACCTTTTCCACATTTTGTAATGTTACAGCCCTATTCTAAAATTGATTACAAGTTTTTTCCCCTCAACCTAAACACAATATCCCATAATAACAAAGCAATTATAATTTTTGTAAATAAAAATGTATAAATTTTTTAAAAACATTTACATAGCCAAATGTGTAAAAAGACATGGGGTCTGAATACTTTCAAGGAGGGACTGTATTTTATATTGTTGATATATTGTTTATATTGTTGACCTTCAACAGATTCACAGGAAACAAACTCTTTTGGGAAAGTAAAAATCTTCCATTCATTGGTGTTCCATTTCAAGTTGTGGGCACAAAGACATATGAATGCCACCAGTGAAAGACGGTGTCACGGTTTTCTAGTGGTGAAGGAGAGTCGGACCAAACTGCAGCGTGTCGATTGCGATCCATGTTTATTTAAACAAACGTAAACACGACTAAACACGAACACTACAAAACAATAAACGAAAACAGCCTATACATGTGTCAACTAACAACAACCAAGGACATCAAGACACTCAGGACAATCACCCACAATACAACCAAAGAATATGGCTGCCTAAATATGGCTCCCAATCAGAGACAACGATAAACACCTGCCTCTGATTGAGAACCACTTCAGACAGCCATAGCCTCTCCTAAAACACCCCACTAAGCTACAATCCCACTAAGCTACACACCACATACAAAAACCCATGTCACACCCTGGCCTGACCAAATACATAAAGAAAAACACAAAATACTTCGACCAGGGCGTGACAGACGGACAAAAAAGAAGGCAGTAAGTTTAAAGGTGGAACACCGTAAC
The DNA here is from genome assembly GCF_023373465.1 of Oncorhynchus keta. Classification (NCBI taxonomy): domain Eukaryota; kingdom Metazoa; phylum Chordata; class Actinopteri; order Salmoniformes; family Salmonidae; genus Oncorhynchus; species Oncorhynchus keta. The sequence goes on from NC_068429.1 coordinate 30,537,901, forward strand.
TTATACTTTTATGTAATGTTTTTTAGTGAGTACTAACTAACAGTGTAATACGTGTAAGTGGGGTTAGGGTGGTGAGTGTCCACTTACACTATTAACAGCTTTTGGTGTCTAGTAAGTGCCATGTAAGCTCAATCAATTATTATGATGAAATGTTTTCTTTTCATTAGCTTTAAGAGAATGCCTCTGTGCAGAGATGGAAACTGGTACAAAATACCAAAAAGGTGGACTGCAGGGCTATGTTAAGTTAAATAAATGACTATATAGTAATTGCCAAATTGTCACGTTCTGTCCTTCGTTCTTTTATTGAGTTGTGTGGGTTGTCTATGTTCCTTTTTCTATGTTTTGGGATTTCTGTGTTTGGCCTGGTATGGTTCTCAATCAGAGGCAGCTGTTTATCATTGTCCCTGATTGAGAACCATATTTAGGTAGCCTGGTTTCACTGTTGATTATTTTCTGTGTTAGCGTTTGTTACCACACGGGACTGTTTTGGTTGTGTCACGTTGTTATTTTTGTAGTGTTCAGTTTGTCTTATTAAAATGGGCACTTACCACTCTGCAAATTGGTCCGATCTCTCTTACTCTTCAGAAGAGGAAGACGACAAACGTTACACAAATAAAGTAACAGGGTTGAAGTTTTCATCTTAAATCTGCCAATTTCAAGAATTGTTTTTTACTAGTGGATTACTTGTGGATAAAATAAATAAATAAAGATGTGTCAATTTGTCTATGCCATTTTAAAAACAACGCAGATATTGAAGTAAACCTATTTTGGTTAAGACAAGTAACTATGAGTAAGGGCAAACATTGTGATAAGCTTGCAAGCTGAGTTTGAATAAGACATCCGAATACCACTTTGCATTTAGAATGGTTGGGTTTATTATAGCTAATAAACAAATAAATAATTGATGGATCACTAGAAAGAAGAATGTCTCTCACTTGCCCCTGCAAGCCGGTCGGCATGCCCATCATCACACTCCCTCATTTGATTGGTTAAGTTGTGGCTTTGGTAACTAGTGACGACCCTTACATACAGTGCCTTCAGAAAGTATTCATACCTATTGACTTATTCCACATTTTGTTGTCACAGATTTTAATTTTATTCTCACCCATCTACACATGATACCACTTAATCACGAAGTGAAAACATGTTTTTAGATTTTGGTGCAAATGTATTAAATGAAATACAGAAATATCAAATTTACATAAGTGTTCACACTCCTGAGTCAATACTTTGTAGAAGCACTTTAGGCAGAGATTACATCCATGAGTCTTTTTGGGTAAGTCTCTAAGAGCTTTGTACAATATTTGCCCATTATTATTTTTAAACATTTATTATTATCATTATTAGAGAGCCATTTTCAAGTCTTGCCTTAGATTTTTAAGCTGATTCAAGTCAGCTGTAACCATGCCACTCGGGAACATTCAATGACATCTTGGTAAGCAACGTTAGTGTAGATTTGGCCTTGTGTTTTAGGTTATTGTCCTGCTGAAAGGTGAAATCGTCTCCCAGTGTCTGTTGGAAAGCAGACTGGAACCAGGTTTTCCTCTAGGATTTTGCCTGGGCTTATAGCTGTATTATGTTTCTTTTTATCTAAAAAAAACTCTGTAGTCCTTGCTGATGACGAGCATACCAGTAACATGATGCAGCCACCACCATGCTTGAAAATATGAAGAGTAGTACAAACAGGATGCATGTTTTGGAATATTTGTATTCTTTTCACTCTGTCATCTAGGTTAGTATTGTGGAGAAACTACAATGTTGTTGATCCATCCTCAGTTTTCTCATATTACAACCTATAAAATCACCATTGGCCTCATGGTGAAATCCTTGAAGTTTTTTTCCTCTCCGACAACTGAATTAGGAAAGATGCCTGTATCTTTGTAGTGACTGGGTGTATTGATACACCATCTAAAGCCTAATTGATAACTTCACCACGCTCAAAGGGATATTCAGCGTCTGAAATCGAGGCTCTTTGCGAGGCATTGAAAAACCTCCCTAGTGTTTGTGGTTGGATCTGAGTTTGAAATGCACTACTCTACCTTACAATTATCTGTATGTGTGGGATACAGAGATGGGGTAGTTGTTCAAAAATTGTGTGAATACTTTCTGAAGGCACTTTATTCATCAACCAATAAATGCTCCCTGCCCACAGTACGCTTTCTCACAAACGTCTTGAAATTCCTGTCCTCTTTTAAAAAGGACAATAGCCAGGAACACATTGATATTGAAAATCAGTTGCTGTAAAGCACCTGAGAGTTTAATGACATAAATTGTATAATTGTACACGGCATTAGAATTGAATTGCCTTGTCTCGTACCCAGAGCACAGTTTCTCATGGGAGGAAAAGTAGCTGAGTGCAATAGCAGGTGGAGGAATAAAGGGTCTTGCATGGGCAGGTGCATGTGTACACACTCAAGGTTCAAAATAATGGTAGGCTAATAGTAATGGTGAAGCCAGATCAGGCCTTTCCTTTGAGGAGAAGGGGAGCTGGTAAACGTCAATCGCCTTTTTGAGTCGTTTGGTCCAATCACAGCTTAACAGCAGTGTGGAAGCCAGTAACCTGCCAGAGGCATCGGGAGACTGTTAGGCTGCTGTTGGTTGGCCTCTACTTTTGATTTATTTCTCTTTCACAATTAAATGGGCACTGTAAACATAACGATAAAGGCAAACCTAGTCTGTGGCCTCGTCTAACTCCCCTCCTTACACCCCTCAGGGGCCTGGGTCTGTGCAGCCCACCACAAGTCAGACAGGAAGTAATTACAGGCATAACAGGAAGAGACAACTGCTGCATACGACCCTCAACAGGGATGCACTGACTGCGGTAATCGATTCCAGTGAATTATGAGTTTTAATTGATTTATTCTTGCTCACAGATGAAAATGAAGAAAGGCAGAATTTACATTACTAATAATTGCAAAGCACATTTAAAATACATAACACAATACGTGACATGAATAGAATATTGAGCAATTGTAAACATTACAGGACATTTTTCATGATGGAAAGAAATTTTAATGTTAAAATATGATATGTTATTATACAGTCTGATTGCAGTGATTAGAGTGGCGTTTCGCAGGCGTTTCGTACAGGCAGTTATACAGGACAGTTTGTGTCTGTTTCTCAGAAGCCTGGTTGTGCAGTTTCCTCTTTTTGGCGGGATCAGGAATAACAGACAGGCAGACATCCTAATGTGGCCTTGTCTGTTCAGTGACCGCAGATCGATTTACAAAACACACTACTGGACCTTATCTAGGACATAACTATTGTTGTTGTGCGCCTGAGGGTTGGGTGGAAGGTGAACCGCTTCGCTATTTATGTCCAGAGTTCACTCCAGGTCAATTAGTAAGACAGAGTTGATGGTACAAAACAATCAAGCCAAATCCCAGGAGTAATGCTGAATCAGCCAGAGAACATATAGTGTGACTTCAAGGAGGGTGTCTAATACTGTTGGATGTGTCAAATCACAGCATGATGAAACAAATGTACACAAACCTAACAGGAGGAGCCCATAGACACGGTAGTATTGTACTGGCCTTAACAGAGTTTGAGTGATTGGGTTGCTGTGGCCAGAACAGCCTGATGATTCATCATTGGGGCATCATTGGGGCTGCACTATCGATTTCCTCAATCTCAGAAAGTGAATGTTATTGCTTTGGGCGTTTGAATGTTGAGTTTCTACACTTGTTCTGTGTTTGACCGCGCTGGCTGGTAGGGAGGAGGCATGCGTCAGTGGTCATTTTTCACTTGCTATCTGACAACAGTGAGCGCTGTGAGTGGAGCAGCGGAGGTGTGTGAGGAGATTGTAGTAGATGGCAGTCAAGCGTAGCATGCCAATAAATGAATCTGTCCTGAAGAAAAGGGCATTCGTCAGAGCCGTGCTAAAACTGTGAATGCAGAGCCGCAAAACTAAAAGAAAAGGAGAGAGAGAGAGAGAGAGAGAGAGAGACTCACTCTCACTCACCTATCCAAGTCCAACCTGTCTCTGTGGACTGGCCAGCAGTACAAACTGCCCTGAGCTGCTCAGACTTCTGTCAATTACAAGAAATGTCAGACCAAGTCCAAATCTATCACCATCTGTAACTATCTGACATTGCATTTGTCCCCACTATATGGCATTACATCTGTAACCATTAATATAAAATAACAAACAATTTTGACAATGACAAACGAGACTATCAATGGTACTGTAATAGTGGATGTAATGATCAATTATAGTAATGGGAAGAGGTTTAATGTCATGAGTGAATGTTGATGCATAAAATATAGGCCAATGTGAATTAATTCAAATCATAGACTTACAGGAAACATTTTATTGGTATTCAAAGGTCAGAGTTTTATACAGCGTGTGGGTCTAATCTTGGATGCTGATTGGTTAACTCTAGGTACCCATAGAGTTTTAAACATACTGTAGAGACCCACCCTCTACACACACCCAGTTCACTTGCACTCACTCATCTTAAGAATAACTTAGGTTCTCAGCCCTTTACAATGCTCTCAAATAGTTCTGTAGAGACAGGAACAAACAGTTGGAGTGTTTATTGTGCATTTACATAAAAATCCTCACGGGGGGTGACTCCGTCTTATGAAACATTCTCATTTCATTAAAAACTCACCACCCCATACATGCATACTTCCTCAACCTACACCGTTTCCTGGGTGAGAGGGCACAATGACCCTCATTTTCATAGCATTTCTCAGATCAGAAAAAAAAGCTTCAAAATTAACTTTTTTCCTCTTGGTCTCATTCAGGAACCTTGTCAGTTCCCTCAACGTGTACTTTGCCCCCTCTGCTTGACTGGCTGTCAGCTCCGGACCCATTGAAGGGGACCCAAAAAAGGCCTCCTCATCATCCGCTTCCTCAGACTCACTTTCCTCTTCATCTCCCATCCTGACCACCTGCCCTTCCTCTCTGGTCAGGGCCTCCCCCCAGCACTTGGCAAAGGTTCCTTGGTGCCTTTGACCACAACAGCCTCTCCCCTCCCACCTCCTTTCTTCTCCCTTTTTTCCTTTTGCACTTGACACCCCCTTAGTGTCTTACACTTCCCCCACTATACTCTCCTCATTTACTAGCATTACCTGACTAGGCCCAGCCTCAGCTACCCGAACCATCTCTGGCCTGACTAGGCCCAGCCTCAGCTACCCCACCATCTCTAGCCTGACTAGACCCAGCCTCAGCTACACCACCATCCATAGCATGACTAGGCCCAGCCGTAGCTACCCCACCATCTCTGGCATTACTAGGCCCAGCCTCTGCTGTCTGTGTCTCATTGCCCCCTGCACACTGACCTCGATTTCACCACTGATGCTTGTACCCTCACTTTGTCTGCGGCCTTTATGTGGGCATGCAAAGCTCTTATGCCCCAAAACACCACACTCAAAACACCGTAGACAATCTGTGCTGCCAAACCCTTTGTAGAGCCCCTCCCCTTTCCTCTCTTTAAAATACACATTTAGCTGTTTCTCAGTGTTATTTAGAAACATGAACACTTGCCTCCGGAACGAAACAACATGCTTAATGGCATCTGCCTGAACCTGCCGACAGTACACAAAAACCACTAGCAAACTTACCAAAATGTCTCTTTCCTGATTTGAAAATCCGAATATGCTCTTTTCATGAACACAACCACAGCTTTGTTCATTCTGGAAGCAGAATGTATAAATTCAGCCCCTACCTGTTTACCGACTGCGAGCAGAACCTCCTCCACTTTAACTTCAATCTCAGGAACACACCTGAATCCATGCCGTATCGACAGCGTCTCCTCTGCGCTAGGCTGAGAAGCCATCGCTCACCTTTGGTACACCACACCTTCCAAAACACAGGGAACTAACTCTGTCTTCTTCCACTCTAACTGGGTGCCCTCCACACCAAACACTCAAACTCCAAAAACCTCCAGAGGAGGAGGAGGAGAAGAATTATTCGGCATGGCGACACATGGTCCCAGTCTGAGAGTTCTATACTTTATTGCTTTTGTATGGAGAATTATGCAAAGCAGCTCGGCGAGCAAAATGAGGGCGAGTGTTGCGACTTTGTACTTGAGGTAGTTAAGGTCGTCAAGCACAGGAGAGCAGAGATGTCAAAGTAGCGTCTTTAATAGGCAAGTTCAAAAATGGGTCAGGTACAATACCAATAAATGCCCAAGACATAGGAACACGCAGTCACTAACGGAAGGAGAAAAACAACGCTTCTTACTTTTCCTACAACACTGTACACACGTGAATAAACTGAGGAAAACCTCAACCAGCAACATGAAAATAATCCCGCACAAACCTAAATGGAAACAGGGGTAAATATACACACAGAAATTAAAGCAAATGAAAACCAGGTCTGAATGAACCAAAGACAAAACAAACGGAAAAAGAAAAATGGATCGGTGATGGCTAGTAGGCCGGCAACGCCGACCTCCGAGCACCGCCCGAAAAAGGAGAGGAACCACCTTCCGTGGAAGTCATGACAGCGAGTTTGAAGATTCTGGGAGTCAGAGGATGTCTATTTAGGTGAGATAAAAGTGATATTTGTTTGTTTCCTACACCTGTGTAGCATGAAAATGGTTGAAGGTGATTGAACAGTCATCCAGCCTATCGGCGTCTGCATGGCAATTAATGTAATGTGATACGATATATACTGAACCCTCATTGAGAAGGGAGGACAGGAAGTGAAGAGAAAGAGTATTTGGAGTATTGATAGAAATCCATTGCTCAATAGAAACAAAAAGGCTGCTGGAAACATGTACAACAGAGGTAAATTGGATCACAATCCGTTGGGTAATGCTGAATTCAATCTGCCAAGTGAGATTCTGATGCTGATACCAGATCCCATTGACATTTCAAAAGCGTATTATTTTCTCACACAACCAAATGTATCTGCAGTCAGAATGCTCCATGACTAGCAGCGTATTGGAGTAGGACAACACATTAATATCAAAAGAGCTAATTATCAATAGTGCCCACAATGCATCTATGACATTGTATGCTATTTACCCAGTACGGAAATCAAAATGGCACTTAAATAAACTGCAGTAATTAGTTGATATTTTACTACTCATACAACCGCAGACACACACATGCAGACACACACACAGGCACACACAGCAACTTCATTAGCAATGTGTTTGAAAGAAAATGCTAATTAAAACCACCACTCAAGGCATCCTCCCGTGGGCGCTGAGCAGGTGTCTTAAAGCTACTAGTGCTTGGCGATTGTACTTTACTGTTCCCATTGCCTGGCAACGCATTGGTCCCTGAGTAGCAGAGAGAATGGATGGGGATTTGTAATAAATCTCTGTGTACTTACGAGGTGTTAGTTAAAGATGCCACAAGCCACAGAAACCAAATTAGTACCCAACCTGTGAGTGTCTCTGCTGTTGCTCAAAGGGCAAAAAACAGCCCTGCTGGATTAATTCTGCATAAACTCTATCCCGATTATCATGCAGTATCTGAGTGATGTGTCACAAGTCCTGAAATAATAAACCGGCCCCTCCTGGGACGAGCCCTTCTTAATTGGAAAAGGATACTAGAAGGTGAATCATGCATGTAACTTCTAATCACCTGCTGTCTTCATCAACGGCTCTTTGATTGTGGAGGAATGAAATGCATGTCTGTTTTAAAACGTGTTAAGTCTTTCTCTCTCATGAAGTTGGCTGTGCTGGTTTACCTTGAACCAATATTTTACAGACTGGATTATTGAGGAGAGATAAATAGGGATAGTTTTTTTCCTCTCTTTCTCTTATAATTCTAATATTTAATTTATGTGCAGAGACACAAACATCATGAAATATTCAGTGATCTCCTTATTTCTTCCCAAGCAGCGCTAAACAGCACGTATTCATAGATGCATTTGTAGGTGTCCAGAGCCATATAGATGAAGACCCTGCTGACCACAGGATTTAACCTAAATTTGTCATGACAAGTAATACAATTATTCATCCCACTGGGCACAGGTGTCAGTTCAACACCTAGTTTTGATGTATATTTGATTGAGTTGTCAACTAACAGGAATGACGGAGTCCATCTAAATCATCTTGGCTCTTGGACTCTGCCTACGCATTTCAAGGCTGCGTTGAGACAATGATTTATCAATGATCCAGCTCAGATAATCCCTACCATTGTGTTGAGTTGTCGTAGTGCTGCTGAAAATTAACATTATCCCAGGGGTGTTGGCAGACACAATGTAAGTAACTCAATTGATGTCCCTCTAACTTCCCTGAATGCCTCTGTTGACCCTACAACTATTGCATGCAGTAATCACCTGGCTATGAACCATAGTTATACTGTTAGCACTGAGGCGGTGTGCCCTAGTAGGAAGTCCACTGTGTGCAGCTCAGCTCAAACATAAATAACATGACCATGTCTACTTCTGATAAGCTTCCCAGTAAAACAAT
>NC_068429.1:30546378-30550854 GCF_023373465.1 Oncorhynchus keta
GGTTATAGGAGGAAGGTATATGAGTGTGTGCAATTGAAAGGGATATCAAAGAGATTCCATTTCTACGTATTCCCTAAGGTGTCTACAGCATTTTGACGTAGTTTCACGCCTTTATGTTGAAGAATGAGCATAAACGACTACATTGCGTAAGTGGCCAGCTGAGGGCTCTCAGAGTGATTCTTGTGTAAAAGTCAGAGGTAGTCATTTGTCCTCTCGCTCCTACTGAAATGCCAATTGTCCCGGTTGATATATTATCTAATAGATATTTGAAAAACACCTTGAGGATTGATTATAAAAAACGTTTGCCATGTTTCTGTCGATATTATGGATATAATTTTTTTTTAAATTCGGCGTTGTCGTGACCACTATTTCCAGTAGATTTCTCAACATAACGTGACCAACAAACAAGTTTATTTGATCAATTAATCACAAGAGTACTCATATTTGAAATAGCTGTGCTGTAGTTACCTATATTTTCAGTAAGTTTAATGTAGGGTGGACCACATGGACAGCCCCTTAGTGGTCAATGAAAATTAGATCATTTTCTTCAGCGTCACTAGTGATCTGTCACAACATCACTCCTGAGTCTCCATATCCTCCTCTGTAGGTTTTTGTGTCCTACCAAACACACATCAGTTTTCTCACATGACAATCTATGTGTGGAGTTCACTTCACTGACGGAAGAAAGTGGAAAATATGTATTTTTCTTTTATTCTTCTCATTTGTGAGTATTCGGTTATTTTGGTCTTTGGATCAATATCTCTGTACATGGATTTTAAGTTTTGGTAGTATGTTACTGAATGTATGCTTTATAACATGTTCTAAGTATGTATGAACCTTTATTATGCCTTTTAGTAAGGCTTGTAAAATGTCTCACTAAGTTGTTTTTATCTTGTTCGTAGATGCTGCCGGTGTTGCGGTTAAAGAAAGTTGTGCAGGTACATATTAACAAATGTCACTTCATTAATTGTCCAGCTCAACAGCTATTTATTTATTTTAGGCATAAAAGTATTTTTTGATGATAGATTTGTACACTACTTTTCACAACTAATGTAGAGTAGCACAATGCTTAAAGTGCCATATCTTTATTAAGAAATATATTTAGTTGCCAATAAGAGAGACAAGGAAGTGATACTCCCCATACAAATACATTCTGAATCAAGATTCTTATTACTCATAATGTTATAGATTCTCTCTATTTCTCTGAACAGATTTGGTTCCCACTCCCACTATTTTATTGTCCCCTGGGTACATCAATGTAGCTACACCTGTTACAGTACGCTGTGAGTCACCAAAAGGCACAGAGTGCAAATTCTACAAAGATCACGACCCCAACCCTATAAGGAAACTGGAATACAAGCAGGGTGCTTGCCAGTTCAAGTTGTTCTGGAATGAGTTCAAAGGTGGAAGAAGACTGAAGTAGATCTCAGCTGTGTAATTCTACAGAACAGAGAAGATGAAAGCGATCAAAACCTCAAAACGTAGTGATGCTCGAAGACTTAATGTGGGTGGTAAGTGGCAGTTTTACAGTACTCCAAAGCACATGTTTACCATAGTACACATCCCACTTGTTAATTGACTTCATAAATTACTTTCACAATTTACAAACAGATCCAATTGGAAAGCCCAGTGTTCATGTGTTGAAGATTGGGAAATACCTCAATCTTCGATGTGAGGCCAAGGCTGGCACCTCTTGCTACTTTTATCTGAACAATGGTGACTCACACTTTAAAAAACTACCCTACAAAGACAATGTCTGTTTGGGGAGAGTGACAGAAGAGGAACTGCAGAGGAAGAGGAGCAGTGCTGGAGAGATCTTCATCACCTGTGCTGTGGAGCTGGTGGTAGAGGGTGAAGATACTGTGACATCACAGCATAGTGAACCCCTCGGTATCACCATAGATGGTGAGGAAGACTAGAGCCCATCAATTTCTGTGATTTTAAATGTGTCAATCTTCTGTCGGTCTATTGTTTTATTGCAAGACTGATATATTATTATTGTACACGTATCAATGTTGTATTTATTTCAGTTATAAATCCTCCAGGAGCTACTAGTTCCCCATCAACGTTCAGTTTAATCATAACTGGTCAGGAGAAGACAAGCAGCAATGTCACACCCCAAGGAAAAGGTGAGTATCATTGGTTTGGTTTTAGATGAACTGTGAAAATATTATCATGACAATCCTCTGTCGGTCTATTACTGTATTGTAAGACTAATACTGTATATAATTACTGTACATACTGTGTATATCATTGTTTTGTTGTAAATCCTCCTGGAACAACCAGGTCCAGTCAGTAGAGGATAGGTCAGTCAGTAGTATAACTGCCCAAGGAGAAGGTGTATTAAATAAACATGATTATTGTGAACTCAGTTTGTTGAAATACATCAGCAAGTGCCTATTCAGATACTGGTTTTGGTAGTGATGTCCCTTTCCCTTCCAGAATCCATCTCAGAGATCTCCTTCTACCAGTATACCAGTCTTCGTGCTGTTGTCTATGCTATCATTCTGTCGATGGAATTTGTTCTGTGTCTTCTCTGGTATAGACGTGGTGCATGCCTTCTCATACTCATACACAAATTGTAACGGATCTAGGAACTTCATTTGATTACTCTTTTGTTTCTGAGATTTTTCCTGCACGAAATTAGAATTTTCACAGCAGGAAACTCAAACTTGCAGTGCATTTGAGCTTTAAAAATACTTCTAAAGTTTGTAATTTCTACTTTGAAATGTCAGACTTGACTTGCCCTAAAAGAAATGTAACAACCCCAACAAAAATATCCATTAATTATCATCCACATAATAATTCACATTTCCTGTTCCTGCAGGATTATTTTCCTGCTGTAGCAAACTGGCTCAAATTAAGATCCTACATCTGTTTGTTGTTCCGAAGGCTTTTGTCATGTCTTTTATGAGCTATACAACTTGCCCATGTGATTTGTTTTCATCATACTTTTATCTCTGAAGTTGATCCGCAAGGCAATGTCAAACGGAGTTAAGAGTGGTCTATTTATTCATAAATATTTACTCATGCATGTTTCTATATTATCTGTTTGAATGTACTGGTGAATTGTCGTGTCTTGACCAAAACCCATCTAAGCTGCAATATGTGTGTGTAGAACAATGCTCTTTACTCCCCAATGCTTGTTAATGTATTTTATATTATGCAAAGTGTTTCATGTGTAATGAGTTCATATGTCTAAAATACAGCAATTTTATTAGCATTTCATTTGTCTCTGCTCATGGATGTTGTGTTATCCAGTGGAAATAAAGCTTATACGGTATATTGTAAATCTTGTTGGAAAAGTTTATTTTCGTTGGAAGTTGAGGAGCCACTCTGAGAGGAGACAGCATTGTGTTCAGATTACACAGCAGTTGAGTTTCAAAGGTCTTCAACGATCTTCAATGGTCCGATGACTCATGATGTTCACTGTTGTACCTGAGATTTAGCAGAGTGTGTCGAGTCTGTTTGTCACGTAGATGTGACCACAGTGAGGTACTGATCATACAGGTACACTTCTATTTCTAGAGATGAGGAGAAGCACCAACATCCCCCTGCAAACAACCCAGCATACGGCTTGCTATTCACATCTTCATACTGTATGAAGCTCATGTCTATATCCATCAACAGAAATGACTTGTCAGAGAACATGAAGAGGTGTGGAAAGACACAGTAATGGATTTGTGGTCATGATCTAAGCTGAGATGTGCTACAATAAGCCATTGTGCTGCAACTGGTCCTCTAACACTCTGTCCCTAGCCCTCAAACCCAGATGGATGAGAACAAGATATATCATACTACAATTTAAATAAATAACATGTCAATTGTATAATTTCTGTATATATTGCCAGATTCACGTAAAATAAATTCCAACCTTTAAAAGAAACTGGTGCGTCCTACAAGGAGTTGATGTCAATGTTATCCAGTACTATCACAGAAATCTTAATTATTTGAGAAACAATCCATTGCCTTTCCTCCTGTGATTTACCAAAAACGTGAAACAATTTATTGGTGATGAAATAAAAAACAACTAAAATATATTTTGATTCCTGTTTTGCATTTCTTCAATGCTTAGATTTGCATCTAAAAAACAAAGTTTTCCAAAAATCCATAAAAGTAATGTAATGTATGGATGCAATCCAAGCCATGACTTAGTTGGCACAGACTGGTTACTCTGACTGGAAATATGTATTATGTTAACTAAACAGACATGGATCAAGGTATCTGCTATTTCCTCATTTGGAGAAGCATTAGTCACCTCCATTACAAAGCTATAAAAGTTGTGGGGTGAATTAATCTCAAACAAGAAACTATCCATCAAATTATCCAAATTCAAATAAACACAATACATCAGTAACTGAACTCATTTGATCATGTCAACGAGTGTGTTGTGTTGGATTCGGAGAATATGAAAATATACTTATTCATGTCACTGATGGAGTGCTGAGGTTTAGAGGGTCTACACCAGAAGTTAAT
>NC_068429.1:30550954-30551745 GCF_023373465.1 Oncorhynchus keta
AAATAGGAATGCCGAAGTCCGTAGTCACGGATTCTCCTCGTTGGTTTTTCTTTTTTAAACCACTTTTGCCCTGTTAAAACATGGATCATACCATATCACAATATATTACATAGATGTAACTGTCTGGAAATGTATTATGCAGTTACATTGTCCAGAAGCTATATCCTCTGAGAATGTCTGTGGTTGATGATGTCACCCACTCTGCCCCTGCTGTCCAGGTGGTGTTTGTCAGCACATGTACGTACTTCTGACTGTGGGTCAGTCGCTCTGGATGACATCAGTGTGAGCCTCGGGGATTGTGATCTTACAGCAGGTAACTTTACCTTCACTGATCCCTGATGCCCACGGGGCCTCTGGGAGATCTCCGGAAGTAGTGCCTCTGTGATAAACATAATTTAGCTCCTTGAGTCATGTTGGGTGTCCATCCACAGGTCTTCTCATGTCTGTCCCTAGGCTCTGTAACTTTGAGACGGGTCACTGTGGGTACATTCAAGACAAAGAGGGTGATAAGGGTGACTGGGTACTGGTGAGAGGGCCTACCCCACTTCTTACACCGGGCTGAGGGTGGATCACACCACAGGAGTCGGTGAGTATCCAACTCCCTCTAGCATTCACTGAAGGTGTGTAAATGTGACATCATTCTAGTCTGTTTCCATGTTATACCATGATAGTTAGAGTTTAACCCTGTGAAACTCTGTTTGTCAGGGTACTACATGCACATTGAGGCCTCTAACATGCTGCCTGGTCAAAATGCCCAACTATTCTCCAATCCTCTGAGGAGGTCCATGGGT
>NC_068429.1:30551845-30560996 GCF_023373465.1 Oncorhynchus keta
ACAAAAATGGGATTGATAGACATAACAACTAGAAATGGGCAGATGTTTAGTAAAGTGGTGTCAGGTGTGGTCACAGGACGTTTCTATGTGTCTCTAAACCTCTCAATATGTCTGTAAATTAGATAATTACAGTCTATTACATAGTTGCTTTATATACCTAAATGCTATTTGTTCAGTGTAAAAACACAATGTCTACCATATCATATCCAGCCTCTCACTCAAACATTGTGGTGTTATGGGAGTATCCAGGGTACATTCAAGTGTTCTTTCAACCGCTCCAAAGTGTCGAATGTGGTAATTAAACTGTTTTTGCGCACTGGATGTGCCTAAAAGTTGTGCTCACTATAAAAACTACATTTCTACAACACCAACCTCTCTCAAACATTGTGGTGGTGTGGGGGAAGTTTATCACATGGAATATCCAAGTGTTATCATCATATTTTAATTTGCAAAGATAGTCACTCGGAGGACATTCGATGTTGCTATTAAGTCATACATCATTTAGATAACATTGGCAATAGGCTAGATTTGTTCCTACCAACCTAAGGATTCATTTCATACCCTCATGCAGCTATAAGCTCAAACACAGACCACATCGAAGCTTACCTTGTAAGATATTTGCTGTTTGGTAAAAAGTTGTGTAAAATAAACATTTTGACTCTCGAGGCTGGTCATCAATAACGTTAGGTCACAGGCAGATAAATAAGACATTGTCATGATCTGTGGAGTCCCGGCTTTTTGAGTGTGGAATTAACGTATTTCATGTTTATTGCATTTTAAAACACAGAATGCATTAACCGGAATGTAGGTAGCAGCCATCTTGAAATGAGATCATCGGCATGGCCTTCCCTTACTACCATATATAGGCATATGAATGTGTAAGTCACCAAAGACTTTAAGGCAAATATCAATAGCCAAGATACCCAGCTTTCCGAGACACCCTGCTTTTGCATATAGGGGGTACCGTTCTCATACCAGACTGAAAATGAATACTAAAAATCTATTAGGGTCCCCAAATATGAGGACTTTACATTTAAGAGGTTAATCAGTTGTAGGGGTGGTATATAGAAGATAGCCTTATTTGGTCAAATACTAAGTCCATATTATGGCAAAAACAGTTCAAATAAGCAAAGAGAAACGAAAGTCCATCATTACTTTAATACATGAAGTCAGTCAATCCGGAAACTTTCAGAACTTTGAAAGTATCTTCAAGTGCAGTCGCAAAAACTATCAGCGTAATGATGAAATTGGCTCTCATGAGGACCACCACAGGAAAGGAAGACCCAGAGTTACCTCTGCTGCAGAGGATAAGTTCATTAGAATCTATTAGAATTCAAAACATATAGTGCATTGGAAAGTATTCAGACCCTTTACTTTTTCCACATTTTGTTACGTTAAAACCTTATTCTATAATTGATTACATCTTTTTTTACGTCAATCTACACAAAATACCCCATAATGACAAAGCAAAAACAGGTTTTTCAAAAATGTTCAAAATCTATTACAAATAAAATACGGAAAATTGTAATTTAATATATAACAAATATAACATAAGTATTCAGACTCTTTACTCAGTACTTTGTTGCATCACCTTTGGCAGCGATTACAGCCTCAAATCTTGGGTATGACATTACAAGCTTGGCACACCTGTATTTAGGGAGTTTCCCCATTCCTCTCTGCAGATCTTCTCAAGCTCTGTCAGGCCTCTCCAGAGATCGGGTTCAAGTCCAGGCTCTAGCTGGGCCACTCAAGGACACTCATAGACTTGTCCCGATGCCACTCCTGCGCATTCTTGGCTGTGTGCTTAGGGTCGTTGTCCTGTTGGAAGGTGAACCTTTGCCCCAGTCTGAGGTCCTGAGCGCTCTGGAGCAGGTTTTCATCAAGGATCTCTCTGTACTTTGCTCCGTTCATCTTTGCCTCGTTCCTGACTAGTCTCCCAGTCTCGGACGCTGAAAAACACTCCCACAGCATGACGCTGCCACCACCATGCTTCACCATACGAGTGGTGCCTGGTTTCCTCCAGACGTGACACTTGGCATTCAGGACAAAGAGATCAAGCGGGCTTCTCCCTGGCCACTCTATCATAAAGGCCTGATTGGTGGAGTGCTGCAGAGATGTTTGTCCTTCTGAAAGGTTCTCCCATCTCCCCAGAGAACCTCTAGAGCTCTGGCAGACTGACCATCGGGTTCTTGGTCACCTCCCTGACCAAGGCCCTTCTCCACCCGATTGCTCAGTTTGGCCAGGCGGCCAGCTCTAAGAAGAGTCTTGGTGGTTCCAAACTTCTTCCATTTAAGAATGATGGAGGCCACTGTGTTCTTGGGGAACTTCAATGCTGCACATATTTTTTTGATACCCTTCTCCAGAGCTGTGGCTCGACACAATCCTGTCTCGGAGCTCTACGGCAATTCCTTCAACCTTATGGCTTGTTTTATTCTCTGACAAGCACTGTCAACTGTGTTTTTATTTTAATTTGGGCTGCAATCTGAGGTGCAAAAATGGAATACAAAGCTGTTTTCACGTTGTCATTATGGGGTGTTGTTTTTATTTAATACATTTTATTATATGGCTGTAACGTAACAAAATGTGGAAAAGGACAAGGGTTCTGAATACTATCCCGAAGGCCTAAGGTTTGTATGACAACTAAAGTGCCACAAATAAATCTAAATTAAGCATATTGGGGGACCTGTTTCAAATGATCCCTTACATGTGTGCACTCCTTGTAAATCGTTTTGGAAAAATATGTTTTATTCAACTATGTTCAATTGTATTCTTCTTACTATAAAATAATGCCACAGGAATGATAAGCATATCTTGTCTGCTCAATGAACTAGCTTAGCCCACAGGCATATGGCACAGACAGATCAGGGCTCAACAACTACCTCAGAACCTGCTATTCTGTTCTTCTTAAATAGGCTACATTTCTTCATATCATAATGTATCTTTAGAACTGCTTAAAATAAATAATGGATTTATTGTGATGGTGTAAGGCAGGCTACATTAAATGGATGTATTCGACTTTTTAAAATGTAGATGTTCCATAGGTCCGCATCAGTGGCTTGTAGGCTATTTGTGGAAGGCTGGAGATGCTAAACATGTTTATGTTAATTAATGGTATATTACCATGAGACCTGCAGTTATTTGCATGACAAAAACCTGCTGACAAAATTGCATGACCGGCACAGAAATTGCACCTTGTGTATTTTACTGTTCTAACCTAGGCGAGCCCTATGTCACTTATGCCTGGGGCCAGCCCTGTAGGCTAGGTTAATAAGGCAGACAGGCAGCAGGCAGATAAAGAGGACTCTTCATTAGTCTCGGCTCATTGTGCCACCCTGATCTCCGTCTGGGCCCTAATTGGCTGGCTTCTGCCGGCTCGTAGCCCATATTTCAAGTTAAGAGAAAGGCTCAACAGGTCAGCGGAATAAAAGGGTCCATTGGACAGGTCAGCAGGCCACTGTCTACAGCGAATAACATGGTCAAAGGTCAAACTAACATCAAGATATGACAGCGCGGGTCAGCCTCGCCGGACCAGCAGGGTGACTGGCTAGACCCACAGACTGGCTGTTATGTTATGATGTTAACACATCACTATATTATATTACAGTATGTAATATTGTATTGTGTAATACAGTGTTATAGTGGTTGTAGCATTAGCAGGTAGTAAGTGTACACTCTGTTGTGTTGGCTGAATATCAAAAACAAGCAAGCCTTTACTTTTTAGAAGAGTCAAGGGATTTCAATGACACTATTGAAGTCTTATCCATTTTGTTCATACTGCTATTTTGTGTTCATGTGAGGAATAGCAGTTTACTAATTCATTAATGCTATTGACTATTTGTATTCAGTTCAAATCAACAGATATAGTACATGAAATGAATGCTTGAGACACAATGGCTGCCCAAATACAAAACCTGGGATTAATGAATTAGTGAGCTCTCTAGCCTTAGATCCCATCTTCCCATCTGTAGTCAATGCAATTAATCCCTGCCCACATTCCCACTTCTCTACGCACACACACACACACACACACACACACACACACACACACACACACACACAGAGAGGACAGTCTGCCTGGCACCAGACAACAGCACACAGCCAGAGTGGTATTGGCAGAGCCCCCCTGCTGCAGAGGCGGACAGGAAGAAAGAAACAAACCCTTTCCAAATGGAGACATGACATGCTCGCCAGGGTGGAAACTCAAACAAGCGATTAATGGCTCATGGAGCCTTCAGTACACCTCCCCCTTATCCACTCCCCCCTCTCAATCCCTCCCTTCCACATACGCCTTGGGTCCCGGGGTTCAGAGACTGGCATTTCAAGACCCAGGCCACTGCACAGGGACTACATATTTGCCAACCCCTTTCCCCTCCGCTTTGTGTTCTGTGGAGCCCCCCTGAACAAGCAGGGATAAGGACAGAGGAGGGAGTGAGCGATGCTACCATGCCACAGCAGCTATTTCCCAAGGACATTATGTAATATGTACTACAACAGGTGTCAAACCAGATTAAAATGTTTCCACACAAAAGACATAGCATGAACATAATGAAAGCCCATTTGTATTGGGCTACAGCCTTTGGGTCTTCTATGGCTGCTGTAGCCCCATGTCAATCAAATGTGTTATCATGGCTGCTTATTGTGGACCTATCAGAGGACAGATTGAATGCGTGTGTGTGTGTGTGTGACACTGTACAAGTCATCCTGGCGTCTCCCGAGTGACACAGTGACTTAAAAACACTGCATCTCAGTGCTAGGCGTCACGACAGACACCCTGGTTCAAATCCAAACTGTATCACAACCGGCCATGATTGGGAGTCCCATAGGCGGCGCACAATTATTGCGTCGTCCAGGTTTGGCGGTGTAGTCCATCGTGTAAATAATAAATTGTTCTTAACGAGCTTGCCTAGTTAAATAAAGGTTCAAATCAGTCGGGACGAGGCCTAAGGTCTCCCTCATCAGCCAGTCTCCATCCAGCCTTAGAGAGTCGTCTCAATCCCTCGTGGGCGCAGGAGCTCAACTTGTTTGACCACGCTCGGAGTGGAGGATGTGACCTAACGAGGCACCAGTGGTGCAGGTCCAAATGGGATTAGAGAGGGTTTATTAGACCACAGCTCTGCTGGGCCTCCCTGGCCTGGCCTCTTGGCGCTGTGCTCTGGGGAGAGGCACTTCACAACCTCCAAGGCTGTTCCCATGCTAATTACATAGACACAGTTGCAGTGTTAAACATAGCGGACCACATAGAACAATGGGTAAAATTGTAAATTTTTTATTTTATGTTAAATAAAGAGAAAAAAGGCTATTAGTATTTGACTGATCAGACATACTGTATACAGTTCAAGTCGGAAGTTTACATACACCGTAGCCAAATACATTTAAACTCAGTTTTTTCACAATTCCTACATTTAATCCTAGTAAAAATTCCCTGTTTTAGGTCAGTTAGGAACACCACTTTATTTTAAGAATGTGAAATGTCAGAATAATAGTAGAGAGAATTATTTGTTATTTTTTTTGTCCATTCGGAAGACCCATTTGCGACTGAGCTTTAAATTCCTGACTGATGTCTTGAGATGATGCTTCAATATATCCACATAATTTTCCTACCTCGTGATGCCATCTATTTTTGAAGTACACTAGTCCCTCCTGCAGCAAAGCACCCCCACAACATGATGCTGCCACCCCGTGCTTCACGGTTGGGATGGTGTTCTTCGGCTTGCAAGCCTCCCCTTTTTCCTCCAAACCAAACAATGGTCATTATGGTCAAACAGTTCTATTTTTGTTTCATCAGACCAGAGGACATTTCTCCAAAAGTACAATCTTTGTCCCCATGTGCAGTTGCAAACCGTGGTCTGGCTTTTTATGGAGGTTTTGAAGCAGTGGCTTCTTCCTTGCTGAGCGGCATTTCAGGTTATGTCGAAATAGGACTCGTTTTACTGTGGATATAGATACCTTTGTACCTGTTTCCTCTAGCATCTTCACAAGGTCCTTTGCTGTTGTTCTGGGATTGATTTGCACTTTTCGCACCAAAATACGTTCATCTCTAGGAGACAGAACGCCACTCCTTCCTGGCGGTATGACGGCTGCGTGGTCCCATGGTGTTTATACTTGCGTACTATTGTTTGTACAGATTATATGAGGTACCTTCAGGCATTTGGACATTGCACCCAGGATGAACCAGACTTGTGGATGTCTACAAAAAAGGTCTTGACTGATTTCTTTGATTTTCCCATGATGTCAAGCAAAGAGGCACGGAGTTTGAAGGTACTGTAGGCCTTGAAATACATCCACAGGTACACCTCCAATTGTCTCAAATTATGTCAATTAGCCTATCAGAAGTTTCTAAAGCCATGAAATCATTTTCTGGAATTTTCCAAACTGTTTAAAGGCACAGTCAACTTACTGTATCACAATTCCAGTAGGTCAGAAGTTTACATACACTGAGTTTTAAGTGAAATAATCTGTCTGTAAACAATTGTTGGAAAAAATGACTTGTATCATGCACAAAGTAGAAGTCCTAAACGACTTGCCAAAACTATAGTTTGTTAACAAGAAATTTTGTGGAGTGGATGAAAAAGAGTTTTAATGAGTCCAACCTAAGTGTATGTAAACTTCCGACTTCAACTGTAACCGTTGATTTATCCCAGACCAGCTAACGCTACAACAGCTCAAATACTATTGGAGAGTCAGATTCTCAAGCTAGCAGTAGTCTCCCATCAATCTAGCAGTAGTCTCCCATCAATCTAGTAGTCTCCCATCAATCTAGCAGTAGTCTCTCATCAAGCTAGCAGTAGTCTCCCATAAGCTAGCAGTAGTCTCCCATCAATCTAGCAGTAGTCTCTCATCAAGCTAGCAGTAGTCTCCCATCAAGCTAGCAGTAGTCTCCCATCAATCTAGCAGTAGTCTCATCAAGCTAGCAGTAGTCTACCATCAATCTAGCAGTAGTCTCTCATCAAGCTAGCAATAGTCTCCCATCAAGCTAGCAGTAGTCTCATCAAGCTAGCAGTAGTCTACCATCAATCTAGCAATGGTCTCTCATCAAGCTAGCAATAGTCTCCCATCAAGCTAGCAGTAGTCTCCCATCAAGCTAGCAGTAGTCTCTCATCAAGCAAGCAGTAGTCTCCCATCAAGCTAGCAGTAATCTCCCATCAAGCTAGCAGTAGTCTCTCATCAAGCTTGCAGTAGTTTCCCATCAAGCTAGCAGTAGTCTCCCATCAAGCTAGCAGTAGTCTATAATCAAGCTATCAGTATCTCCCATCAATCTAGCAGTAGTCTCTCATCAAGCTAGCAGTAGTCTCTCATCAAGCTAACAGTAGTCTCCCATCAAGCAAGCAGTAGTCTCTCATCAAGCTAGCAGTAGTCTCCCATCAAGCTAGCAGTAGTCTCTCATCAAGCTAGCAGTAGTCTATAAAGCTAGAAGTAGTCTCCCATCAATCTAGCAGTAGTCTCCCATCAAGCTAGCAGTAGTCTCTCATCAAGCAGTAGTCCCCCAACAAGCTAGCAGTAGTCTCCCATCAAACTAGCAGTAGTCTCTCATCAACTAAGTTGTCTCTCATCAAGCTTAGTATTCTCCCATCAAGCTAGCAGTAGTCTCCCATCAAACTAGCAGTAGTCTCTCATCAAGCTAACAGTAGTCTCCCATCAAACTAGCAGTAGTCTCTCATCAAGCTAGCAGTAGTCTCCCATCAACCTTGCAGTAGTCTCTCATCAAGCCAGCAGTAGTCTATAATCAAGCTAGCAGTAGTCTCTCATCAAACAGTAGTCCCCAGCAAGCTAGCAGTAGTCTCCCATCAAACTAGCAGTAGTCTCTCATCAAGCTAGCAGTTGTCTCTCATCAAGCTAGCAGTATTCTCCCATCAAGCTAGCAGTAGTCTCCCCACCAAACTAGCAGTAGTCTCTCATCAAGCTAACAGTAGTCTCCCATCAAACTAGCAGTAGTCTCTCATCAAGCTAGTAGTCTCCCATCAATCTAGCAGTAGTCTCTCATCAAGCTAGCAGTAGTCTCCCATCAAGCTCAGCAGTAGTCTCTCATCAAGCAGTAGTCTCCCATCAAACTAGCAGTAGTCTCTCATCAAACTAGCAGTAGTCTCTCATCAAGCTAGCAGTTGTCTCTCATCAAGCTAGCAGTAGTCTCCCCATCAAGCCAGCGGTAGCAGTCTCCCATCAAACTAGCAGTAGTCTCTCATCAAGCTAACAGTAGTCTCCATCAAGCTAGCAGTAGTCTCTCATCAAGCAGTAGTCCCCCAACAAGCTAGCTGTAGTCTCTCATCAAACTAGCAGTAGTCTCTCATCAAGCTAGCAGTAGTCTCCCATCAAATAGCAGTAGTCTCCCCATCAAGCTAGCAGTAGTCTCTCTCATCAAGCTAGCAGTAGTCTCCCATCAAGCTTGCAGTAGTCTCTCATCAGCCAGCAGTAGTATATAATCAAGTCTCCCATCAAGCAGTAGTCTCCCATCAATCTAGCAGTAGTCTCATCAAGCTAGCAGTAGTCTCCCATCAAGCTAGCAGTAGTCTCTCATCAAAGCTAACAGTAGTCTCCCATCAAACTAGCAGTAGTCTCTCATCAAGCTAGCAGTAGTCTCCATCAAGCTTGCAGTAGTCTCTCATCAAGCTAGCAGTAGTCTCCCATCAAGCTGCAGTAGTCTCTCATCATGGTAGTCTCTCATCAAACTGACTAGTCCCCAACAAGCTAGCAGTAGTCTCCCATCAAACTAGCAGTAGTCTTTCAAGCTAGCAGTAGTCTCCCATCAAGCTAGCAGTAGTCTCCCATCAAGCTAGCAGTAGTCTCTCATCAAGCTAGCAGTAGTCTCCCATCAAACTAGCAGTAGTCTCTCATCAAGCTAACAGTAGTCTCCCATCAAACTAGCAGTAGTCTCTCATCAAGCTAGCAGTAGTCTCCCATCAAGCTTGCAGTAGTCTCTCATCAAGCCAGCAGTAGTCTATAATCAAGCTAGCAGTAGTCTCCCATCAATCTAGCAGTAGTCTCTCATCAAGCTAGCAGTAGTCTCCCATCAAGCTAGCAGTAGTCTCTCATCAAGCCAGCAGTAGTCTATAATCAAGCTAGCAGTAGTCTCCCATCAATCTAGCAGTAGTCTCTCGGTAGTCTCCCATCAAGCTAGCAGTAGTCTCCCAGTAGTCAAGCTAGCAGTAGTCTCTCA